>NW_028261394.1:3287899-3335045 GCF_051295495.1 Thamnophis sirtalis | reverse complement strand
AGAGTTGGGAGTTTTAACCTCCTCGTTGCCATGCAACGGCTCTTCTCGACGCAACAGATTTGCAGGAGAATGAAGAAGGCCTCCTTCAAAGGGACCAAAAGTGGCTACACAACCACACACCACTTTGTATTGCATGGACAGCCCTCGACTTTCCAGGTTCCAAATAGCACCCAAAATTAAATCAGAGTCCAAGGTAAAGGATTCCTCAAAGTTCCAATTTATTAAGAGAGACATGTTGGCACATCTGGGGAAACCCGAATCTGAAAGCTTCCCAGTTTTCCCCACCCAGTTGAGAGTTCATGATCTTGCCCCCATACCCACCCACCAGCCCATCCCCTGGTCCAATCTCCTTCTGCCCTGCTGGCAGCTTCCACCGTTGTTCAGTTTTTCCACCTTCCCTGCCGCAGTTGTTACAGTAAGTGCGGTTGTTAAATTAGTGACACGGTTGTTGAGTGAATCCAGTTTTCCCCACTGGACTTTTGCTTGTTGGAAGGTCGCAAAAGGGGATCGCGGCAACCGACATAAATATGAGTCCGTTGCCAAGCGTCTGAATGCTGATCACGTGACCATGGGAATGCAGCAACGGTCGTAAGTGTGGGGGAAAGCTGGTTTTGCGCGTCAGTTTTCACGCCGCGGTTGTCACTTTGAACCGTTGTAATCGGAGGACTCCCTGTAATGTATTTCTATCTCCTTTTAGGATTATGTCCAAGCGCTGACTGGCTTCTGTTATGATGGTGTAGAAGGACTCATCTACCTGGTCCTTTTCTCCTTCGTGACGGCCCTGATGTTCAGCTCCATTGTGTGTAGCGTCCCACACACCTGGCAGCAAAAGAGGTGGGTGTGCAAAAAAAATAAATGTGTGTGTGTGAGAGAGAGAGAGACAGAGAGAAGGGAGTCGTTAAAAGATGGGGGGGGGGCAGTATCCCATGTTAGCAATGACTTGTGAATGCTGGTTTTCTAGATTTAATCCATTTACGGAACCATGCTAGCCATTATCATAATTTAACGATCGTAAACCCTTGTGTTCTGACCGAGGTTCCCGAGAGCCTGAAGCAAACTCCTTGTCCCAACAAAAACCCCTTTGATTAATTGGCTGTGAATTCTGCTCCTTCACCGCCACCAAAGTCTTTCAAAGGAGGATTTACAGTCACAGACCTTATCAGGCTTGGAGAGCTGCCAGGTTGATATCTGCAAAACTTGGCAAGGAGCCTCGGAGAGTCACGAACCAATGAAGCGAGCTAATGGTCTCCTGCAAACTCCACTCCCCTTTTGCTCCTCTTTTATTTCCTCTGGGAGGGGCCATTCACCGTCCACCTGTGGCCTTACTCCCAAGTCGGCCTCTGTTCTTTAGCTCTTCCCTTCGTCCGGCAACTCTGCGCATGCGCACACTGGGAACAGGCTCCAGCTGTTCTTCTCCCTCACTGATGTCTGACTCCGAAGGCAGCTGATAACTGGCATACGGCCCTGGCCCCCTCTCTGCCTCCGACACAGAGCCCTCCTCAGAGCCTTCCCCAGACTCCAGGACCGGCCCATCTTCCTCCCCAACCTCCTCACTGTCCGAATCTGCTGCCAGCTTCGCTGGCCACTGGCAGGCCACAACTGCGAAACATTTGAGCCGGTGTGTTTTAATATGCCCGTACAAATACTTGAGAGCAGTTCATTTAATCATCATCTTTTAACGACTCCATAATCCCTTGATGGGTGGAGTCTGGGCAACTGAACGAAGCTAGCAGTCTGTTTAGTGGCCCGATGCCCTTCCTGTTGCTAGTGCGGAGTTTTGTTCAGCAGATATCTGCCTCTACCTAGGATTGAACTCACAGCCTCCTGATTCTGAGGCGGGAGCTTCACCTCTAGGCCACCGCAACCCTCTCCGAGCACCATCGTATGGATGATGTGTTTATCACCCCTTTCCTGATGTCTGCAGACTGCAAAAAGGAAAAAAAAGGGACACACAAATAGAAATGCCCAGGTTTAAAGAGGAATGAACAACTCCTAAGGATGGTTGTGTTGCACTCACAACTTTTTTTTTTAAAAAAAAATAACAACTCTTCAAGTAGGGAGGATTCTACGCGTGTTTTGAAAGGGTCCAGACTTCATTCGCACAATCGCAGCTGCCATCTTGATGCTTTGGATCGACACCCCGAAGACGCCTCCGTGTTGCTCTGCAGCTGCTTGTCGGGTTGTGGTAGATGTGTCATCCTTGACTCACAAAGGGCCTTCCACAGCAATAGTGGACTGCCCCCTTGTGGCGTCGGCGGCAAATGAGCCTCTATCCAGAATCCACATTTTCTATTTTCTTTTTTTTTAACGTTCCTTAAATAACAGGAAAGAAACAAAATAGCGGAAACAGAATAACAAAGCAGGAAGGGACCTTGGAGGTCGTCTAGTCCAACCCCCCCTATCTCAGGCAGGAAACCCTACACCACTTCAGACAAATGGTTGTCCAATCTCTTCTTAAATGCTTCCAAGTGTTGGAGCAACCCACAACTTCCGGAGGCAATGTCCATACCATCGATTGATTAACAGAGTAACAGAATGAGTCTGCCTACTGTCAGGAGTTTGATCCTAACTGGGTCAAGGTTGACTCAGCCTTCCTTCCTTCCTTCCTTCCTTCCTTCCTTCCTTCCTTCCTTCCTTCCTTCCTTCCTTCCTTCCTTCCTTCCTTCCTTCCTTCCTTCCTTCCTCCTGCCAGTGCTTATAATGCAGCATTGCAGGCTAACTCTGCCCACTGCCAGGAGTTCGATCCTGACCTGGTTAAGGTTGACTCAGCCTTCCATCTTTCTGAGGTGGGTAAAATGAGGACCAGGATTGTTGGGGGCTGACTCTGTAAACCGTTTAGAGAGGGCTGCAAAGCACTGTGAAGCAGTGTATAAGTCTAACGCCTATCGCTATTTTTTCCTTCCTTCCTTCCTTCCTTCCTTCCTTCCTTCCTTCCTTCCTTCCTTCCTTCCTTCCTTCCTTCCTTCCTCCTGCCAGTGCTTAGAATGCAGCATTGCAGGCTAGCTCTGCCCACTGACAGGAGTTCGATCCTGACCTGGTTAAGGTTGACTCAGCCTTCCATCCTCCTGAGGTGGGTAAAATGAGGACCCAGATTGTTGGGGGCAAAAGGCTGACTCTTAGAGAGGGCTGGAAAGCAGGATACAAGCCTAGGTGTTCTTTATATCACTAGCTACTGGTGGTGATATTGCTATGTCCAAGCACAGCTTAATGGATCTCAGATGAACAGAATACCAGCGTTGGAAGGGACCTTGGAGGTCTTCTAGTCCAACCCCTGCTCAGGCAAGAGACCCAATGCCATTTCAGACAAGGGGTTGTCCAACCTCTTCTCAAAAGCCTCCAGTGACGGAGCAAACCAGATCTTCTGAAGGCAAGTTGTTCCACTAGTTCATTGTTCTCACTGTCAGGGCATGTATTTTTTCCTCTCTCCATTTCTTCTCCACCAGGAGCACCGAAGACGATGGAGAGGAAGAATCTACAGCTCCAGGGAACCGCCAAACTCACGACAACTTGTACCGAGTCCATATGCCGAGCCTCTACAGTTGTGGGAGCAGCTACGGGAGTGAAAGTAGCATCCCAGCGGCTGCGCATACCGTCAGCAACGCGCCCGTCACGGAGTACATGTGAGTGGGAGCATCGGGGGATTGCCGCTGAGGTCCCAGCCTCGGAAAGTTGCGTCTAGTTGAAGTTGACCACAATACAGAGCGATGAACCAAATCGGAAAGACCCAGATTCCCCCAATCTTAGTATCTCTCTCTCGGTCTAGACCGGGGGTGTGTGGGGGAATCAACCGTGGCACCTTTTAAGACCTGTGGACTTCATGCTGGGGCTGGGGAATTCTGGGAGTTGAAGTCCACAGGTCTTAAAAGTTGCCACGGTTGAGCACCCCTGTTCTAAATTATTCTGGGTTATTCGCTGCTCTGAGGATCCTCGGAATCAAGGAAACCCCATTTGTGGTTGCCACCATCCACCGACTCCAGACTCTAGAGCCAAGGTGGCGCAGTGGTTAAATGCAGCACTGCAGGCTGACTGCTAGATCAGCAGTTCAGCGGTTCAAATCCCACCAGGCTCAGGGTTGACTCAGCCTTCCATCCTTCCGAGGTGGGTGAAATGAGGACCCGGATTGTTGTTGGGGGCGATATGCTGACTCTGTAAACCGCTTAGAGAGGGCTGAAAGGCCTATGAAGCGGTATATAAGTCTACTGTTATTGCTATTGCTATTGCTATAGGTTATTGAATGTAGAAGGTCATGATTTACTGTTGGTATGGCATGCTTTCTTATGGTACAAGGGAACGAGGTGGCGCAGTGGTTAAATGCAGCACTGCAGGCTACTTCAGCTGACTGCAGTTCTGCAGTTCGGCTGTTCAAATCTCACCGGCTCAGGGCTGACTCAGCCTTCCATCCTTCCGAGGTGGGTAAAATGAGGACCCGGATTGTTGTTGGGGGCGATATGCTGACTCTGTAAACCGCTTAGAGAGGGCTGAAAGCCCTATGAAGCGGTATATAAGTCTAACTATTGCTATTGCTATTGCTAACTAAAGCACATGGTTATTTTAGAAGACATTATATAAGGGAGGCGTTGTTATTAAACTGGGAAAAGGTAAAAAGATTACACTACTTAAAAATTCCAGTCTGGATATCAACAATTGAAGCATTTTCATATCCAATAATATATAAAAAGGAACAAACAGTTAGATATGTTGAATTATTGAATGCAGAGGGTGAACTCAAATTTATCCAAGAGTTGAAAACAAGAAGGGATAGAAATGAACTGGCATTCATATGTACAGATACAATCTAGATAGAATGAAGGTAGAAAATCTAAAGGTTTTTACAATAAAATGACTTAGAGAAAATTTTTAACAGATACTGATGAAAAAGTAATTAGAAAGTATTGTTGTTAGTTGTAAAGTCATGTCCGACCCATCGCGACCCCATGGACCACATTCCTCCAGGCCTTCCTGTCCTCTTCTGTCCCCCCAGAGTCCATTTAAGTTCATGGCGACTGCTTCAAGGACTTCATCCAGCCACCTCCTTCTCTGTCGTCCCCTTCTTCTTCTTTTGCCCTCCAATAGCAATAGCAATAGCAGTAGACTTATATACCGCTTCATAGGCCTTTCAGGCCTCTCTAAGCGGTTTACAGAGAGTCAGCATATTGCCCCCAACAATCTGGGTCCTCATTTTACCCACCTCGGAAGGATGGAAGGCTGAGTCAACCCTGAGCCGGTGAGATTTGAACCGCTGAACTGCTGATCTAGCAGTAGCCTGCAGTGCTGCATTTAACCACTGCGCCACCTTGGCTCCTCCATCCTTCCCAGCATGAGGCTCTTCTCCAGGGAGTCCTTCCTTCCCATTAGGTCAAAGTACTTCAGGATCTGCCCTTCTAAAGAGCAGTCAGGGTGGACCTCCTCTAGGACTGACTGCTTGGATGGCCTTGCAGTCCAAGGGACTCAATGCAGGAGTCTTCTTCTCCAGCACCAGAGTTCAACCAGGAAGCATGATAAGAACATCAGAAGGTATTAGCTGAGTTCAAATCAATGTTTCTCAATCTTGGCAAATTTAAGATATGTGGGATTCAACTCCCCAAATCCCCCACGTTCCAAGGGGAGAGATGACACCTTTCCTTGATATCTATAATAACATTGTGTCTCCCAAGTTCTCAATATGATTCTTTTGCCTCCCAGGACCCAGAACGCCAATTTCCAGAATCCCCGTTGTGAGAACACCCCTTTGATCGGCCGGGAATCTCCACCTCCTTCTGTAAGTTCTGCTCTTCCTTTTTGAAAGGGTAAAACCACAATCTGTCCTTGAAGATCTCCGACAAAGAGCTGTGGGAGGTCTTCTTCACCCCGATTCACAAATCCATCCAAGAGGCAAGCCCCTCCCCCCCACACCCCCACCCACTTCTCCTCATTCAGTATGGAGTCCTGTCCTTACTGCAAAAACACACCCAGGAAACATGACATCGTTGTGATGATACGGGAGCCTTCACGGAGTTGTTGGACCAAGAGCACAATTCTGCAGAGGTCTTCTTGTATGCCGAAAAAAGCCGGTAATGTTTGGCCACAGGGAAATTGCAGTGACACCAAAAATCAAGCCTTGAAGGAAAAATCAGAATGTGTTCTCTTCTCTATTTGAGTTCATCTTTGGGTTTTTAATATTCATATTTTCCTTCTTTGGAAATTTCCCTCTGGTTTCCAGAGAGAGAGAAAAAACTACCGTATTTTGGGGAGTATAAGACGCACCTTCCCCCCCCCCCCAAAAGAGGGTGAAAATCTGGGTGCGTCTTATACACTGAATACAGCATTTTTGGCCTCCCGAAACCCCCACCCCACGCATCCCGTTGTTGTAGAAAAGACAGGACACGCAAGCCAGCTCTTCAGGGAAGGAAATGTTTATTGCGCAGGTTCGGAAACAAGGGCCTGAACAAAGCGTGAAAGTCAGGAAAGTCCTTATGTAGTTTTATCGCTTTCAGCTAAAGCCATCTGTTAGTTTTGGAAACACCCCTCAAGATTTGCCCCTGAGTTGCAGGAAGTTACAGGAAGTATATATGGAGCAGCATAGCTCGTAGTTTGAGGAACAGACAATGTGTCTACTAAACAGATTTACAACCAAGCCAGCAGATAGGTTAAAATAGATACTTTGCTTCAGCAGATTTCTTGTGCAGACTTCCTTCTAACTCGTGTCGTATTGCACCATGTTCTAAAAGCAAACCTTTGCAATTTCTATATATGAACAGTTAAAGCTTAATATCATGAAACCCTAGGTTGGTTCAGGCTTGAGGCCTAACTTTGGTTCAGCCTGCCACCTTAGTCCCCTCTTCGTGACTCATCGCAAAATGGACGCACAGAGGGTTTCGGAGACTTGTAGAGGGCTCATGGGGGCTGGGGAGGGCAAAAACAAAAACGGCCTATTTTTTGCTCATTTCCACCACCACCCCAGCCCCCAGGAGCCCTCTACAAGCCACCCAAAGCCTATGCATGTCCTGTTGTTGTTTTTTTTGCAAAAATGGGCCGTTTTTTGCTCGTTTTTGCCCCCAGCCCTGCAGGAGCAGTTTGCAGGCTTCTCAAACTCTTTCTTTTCACAAATAAACGAGGCATGCAGAGGGTTTGGAAGGCCTGCAGAGTACAAAAATGTTTTTTTTTAAAAATTTACCTCTTCTAAATCTTGGTGCGTCTTATACTCCCGTGCGTCTTATAGTCCGAAAAATACGGTATGTATTTTATGGAAGATTCCCTTTGAACAAGAAGTTATTATTATTTTTTATATAAAAAACATCCCCGGGTTTATTTCTTTTAATTTCCAGAGTTGTGGTTCTTATATCTCGATTTATTCTAGTCTGGTGTACTGACTGGTCTCGATACCACCGTCTTCGGCCAGCAGGGAATATCTCCAAAGGGATCAGTTATATTTTATGCCTTCAGTATATTGCAAGAACAAAAAAAACAAAAAACCCCAGTCTTTTTTTTTTAAGGAAAAATATGGTTGGTGTCGTAGAAGAGATTTTAGTGTTGTTAAGAGAAAACAGATGTTTAGATCAGCACTTCAAGCCGTAATTAGAAATACGTTGGAGTTATTCTGAAACATTTTGATTTCATAAAAGTTGAAGCTGCTGGCTTTTTAGAGCAAATTCCTTTTTTGGGGGGGACGGGGGTGGAATATTTATTCTTCTGGCTATGCATATGGTGGTAGTAGTGATGGAATCTGTTACTACAGGTGTTTGGACACCTCTAATACAACCTATTCAAAGCATCGTAGTCCCTTACGGTAGATTTTTTTTCTACTCTTCTCCTTTGGCAAAATAAAAATAAATAAATCCTAATTCTCAGAAGATTGGAAAGGAGCCATTGTGGCCTTCAAGGGACCCCCAGCAGTGTTATGCTCTAGGGTTCCACCACAAAACCGCGTTCGACTAAAGCGCGCTCGACAAAACCGCGTAGCTGACGTCATCACAGGGCGACAACAGCGCAGAGACAGAAGCACGCTGTAAACCCTAAACCTAAAATTAACACCTAAACCTAACCCCCCATAACCTAATCCTAAACCTAACCCTAACCCTAACCCTTAACCTAACCCTAAACCTAACCCTTAACCTAACCCTAAACCTAACCCTTACCTTAACTTGAATCGGCTTGCTTTCAAAGCGCTATTTAAAGCGCCCTTCTTTCTCCGCGCTCCCTGTTGTCGCCCTGTTGATGCCATCAGCGACGCGGTTTAATAGTCGAGCGCGGTTTTGTCGTGCCACGATGCTCTAGATCTGGGAGGATATAGATCTGGACTTCAAAAGGAGAAAGGTGCTTCAAGGGGATCTAAGGAGAATGCCTCATCTTAGTTCAGGAGCTGGGAGGTAGAGATATGTTTGATGTCTTATCTCAACGTGCCAGAAGACAGGCATTGCCACCACGATGGAAGGTGTAACGCCAGAACATTTTGGGTTTTACCTGAGGAGTTAGGGCGGTCCATGCTTTGGAGGTTGAGAAGAAGAGGACACTCGCTGCTTATAAAAATGGAAGTGTCCTGTAGCACGTAGAGGTGATGTCTGCTTCAGATGTGAAAAGTGGTAGACCCCATGTAAATGAGACTGGGGTCTCCTTTCTTAGTACGCAACACTTTGTTCGTGGAAAGCAGCCTCGTCAAGGGTACCAATGAGTGACTTGGCCCACACCGTGTTCCACCAGAACCAGAATCGGCTAAGGCTGCCTAAAACCCAGAGAAGTGTGCAGGCAGAATTGGACTCAAATCCATGTTGCTGTTGGCTCATGCCAAGTCCATTAAGAGGGTTCTGAACCGAAGCAGAATAGAGTAGCGTTCCTCGGTTCCACCACAAAACCGCGCTCGACTAAACCGCGTCCGACTAAACCGCGTAGCTGACATCATGAACAGGGCGACCACAGCGCGGAGACAGAAGCACGCTGTAAACCCTAAACCTAAAATTAACCCCTAAACCTAAACCTAACCCCCCTAAACCTAATCCTAAACCTAACCCTAAACCTAACCCTTAACCTAATCCTAAACCTAACCCTAAACCTAACCCTTAACCTAACCCTTAACCTAACCCTAAACCTAACCCTTAACCTAACCCTAAACCTAACCCTAACCCTAACCCTAAACCTAAACCTAAACCTAAACCTAACCCTTAACCTAACCCGAAACCTAACTCTTAACCTAATCCTAAACCTAACCCTAAACCTAACCCTTAACCTAACCCTAAACCTAACCCTTAACCTAATCCTAAACCTAACCCTAAACCTAACCCTAAACCTAACCCTTAACCTAACCCTTAACCTAACACTAAACCTAACCCTAAACCTAACCCTTAACCTAACCCTAAACCTAACCCTTAACCTAATCCTAAACCTAACCCTAAACCTAACCCTAAACCTAATCCTAATCCTAATCCTAACCCTTAACCTAACCCTAAACCTAACCCTAACCCTTAACCTAATCCTAAACCTAACCCTAACCCTTAACCTAACCCTAAACCTAACCCTAAACCTAACCCTAAACCTAACCCTTACCTTAAGTTGAATCGGCTTGCTTTCAAAGCGCTATTTAAAGCGCCCTTCTTTCTCCGCGCTGGCTGTTGTCGCCCTGTTGATGACGTCAGCGACGCGGTTTAATCGGGCGCGGCTTAGTCGAGCGCGGTTTTGACGGGTCACGGCGTTCCTCAAGATTAATTCCCTTTGGGTGCTCAACGTGTGGGAAACCAAGTCAACGTCTCCAGTAGGGCAAGAGTTGTCTTCTTCATCGTTTGTCTCTCTCTCTCTCTCTCTCTCTTTTTTTTTGTCCCCTGAGTCATCCCTTCTTTCGTTTCCTTTCCCCTTCCTGGCTCCAAGGTCTGTTCTCCAAAGATGGTAGCCTTGAGTCCCTTCCATCATTGGCATCCCTACCACAACGAGTCACATGCTTGCACTTGTGGTTATTTTTCATGCACGTTGAGGCTGCACTCTTCTCTCTCTCTCTCTCTCTCTCTCTCTTTCTTTCTTTTTCTCTCCTTTCCTGCATTACCACAGTTGTATTTGGCTGCCATGGACAGTAACAGCCATATCAGCTGGCAGCTTAAGCCCTCGGACAGTGCTCGGACGTACTGGTAGCCGCGCCCGCAAAAACGGAACAGGTACTGAAACAAGGGTCCTTCTCGCTGGGCGCCCACTCACCCACCCGATCCTGCCACCCTGCACTGACCCACCCACCCCGCCTCGAGTCCCTTGCCCAAGGCTCCCGCCTTTCCCCTCCCTGCACTTCCTCACCCCGCCATCCTCCTCCCAACCGGGGCCTCTACGCCCCTGCTCCTCCGTCGCGGAGGGTCCTCTCCATCTTTTCATGGCAAAAGCTCTCCTGCAGCCCCTTGTAGCCAGTGAGAATCACAGCCTCCAAACCAGAGGTGGGTTCCTACCAGTTCGCACCTATTCGGTAGAACCGGTTCGTCAAATCAACCGAACCGGTTAGAAGAGGTTCCACCAGTGGACCCGGAAAGCAGGCCACACTTACAGAAGAGGTTCCGAAATGTTTTGAAACCCACCACTGCCCCCCCCCACACACACTCACACACAGAGACAGAGAGACTGACACAGAAAGAGAGAGAAAGAGAAAGGAAGGAAGAAATAAATAAATAAATAAAGAAAAAGAGTGAGAGAGAGAGAGAGATGAAAGAAAAAAAGGAAAAATGGACAGAGAGACAAAAGGAAGGAGAGAGAGAGAGAGAGAGAGAGAGAGAGAGAGAGAGAGAGAGAGAGAGAGAGAGAGAGAGAGAGAACATATGGCCGGCAAGCCACTCCCACCAGGTCACATGGCCAGCAAGCCACTCCCACAAAGGAGGCCACACCCACATAGTAAGTTCAAATTTTTTTTGAAACCCACCACTGACACACACCCAAACACAAACACACACACACAGACAGACTCACACAGAGAGAGAAAGAGAAAGAGAAAGAAAGGAAGAAATAAAGAAAAAAAGAAAGAAAAAGTGAGAGATGAAAGAAAAAAATTAAAAAGGGACAGAGAGACAAAAGGAAGGAGAGAGAGAGAAAGAGAGAGAGAGAGAGAGAAAACACATGGCCGGCAAGCCACTCCCACCAGGTCACATGGCCGGCAAGCCACTCCCACAAAGGAGGCCACACCCACAGAGTAGGTTCCAATTTTTTTTGAAACCCACCACTGCTCCAAACCCCCCCACCCCACCCACTCCTCTTCCCCAGGGAGTTTTACAATGGAGAAAGGACTTCTTTTGTTTGGCTCCCCTGCAGTGGTGGGATTCAAATAATTTAACAACCGGTTCTATGCCCTCATGATTTCTTTCAACAACCCAGTTTACCAAACTGCTCAGAAAGTTTTACAACCGGTTCTCCCGAACCGGTGCGAACCGGCTGAATCCCACCACTGCTCTCCTGGGAACGTCAAGTTGGAGACCACCAAGGATCTCTGAAACCGGAGCGGTTCTGCATCTCCTCCTCGGTGGAACTCCCACCCACCCCCTGCGGAGTTTTAGCTGGCTGAGCTCCCCTGAAACCCAGCGGATCTCTCTCGCCAAGCCCTTATTTGTCTCTCTCCAAATCGCTTTCCCTCTGTGTCACAGTTTCTGTCTTGTTTTTTTAATTTATCTTTGGATTGGGGGATTTAAGTCGTGTCTGTAAGCTGCCCGTCTCGTAGCAGGGATTCTGGTTTTCGGCGTACAAGGCTGAAAACCAACCACTGTCGACGGGGGGGTGGGGGTGGTGGTGTTTGCCACCGGCATTGCTGCCGGTTCGGTGCCTCAAAAATGTTGGACCCAGGTCTAATTCTATCCTGGTTTTCTTCACGAGCAATTCCGTATCTCCCAGCTGGGTGCTGCCTCCTAGCTCTATCTTCCATAAGGTAGAAGTAAACCTTGGAATATGGGAGCTACCAACAGCCTGCTCAATCCTCCACATTCCACCACTGGTGATAGGACACCGTTCCCTGGTGGCTTGAGAAGACCATGCATGGTTCATTATCCTTGGTCTCCTGCTGACCTCCACACTGCAGCTAGTCATATCCCCCTCGATAGACACCGGTCCTGGGGGATCCCACCAAGAGTTAGACATAGTCCTTCTAGATGTATCCCTCAATCCAGATGAGTTCAGGATGCCGCAGTGGGAACCCTCTGGACAGTGGTGGGTTTCAAAAATTGTTCGAACCTACTCTGTGGGTGTGGCCTCCTTTGTGGGAGTGGCTTGCTGCCCATGTGACCGGATGGGAGTGGCTTGCCGCCCATGTGACCGGATATGAAGATGCCGACGACACTTGTCAGAACCACCTTAAATCACCTCTCACACAGCACTGGCCTGCATAAGAATAGGATGTAAACTTGTTTTTTAAAAGGCATCTTTGGTTTGCGTTAAAACAACTTCAACACACGCAACGTTCTGATTGCACCACAAACGCAGTAGTCATCCTTAGCTTTCACAGAGGCACTGAGTTTTATAAATAGGAGCATGATAGTGTAGAATAATCATATCCAAGGACCAGTGGTGGGTTTCAAAACTTTTTGGAACCTCTTCTGTAGGTGTGGCCTGCTTTCCGGGTCCACTGGTGGAACCTCTTCTAACCGGTTCGGTAGATTTGATGAACCGGTTCTACCGAATAGGTGCGAACTGGTAGGAACCCACCTCTGCCTCTGGCCCTCCAGAACTCTTCCAGAAAACAGTAGCCTTCAACCAGCCAAGGTTAGCTTGCTACCTTCTGCTCAAATCTGGTTAAATCGGATTGATGCCAAATATCTCTGACTTGATGAACATCTAGAGAACTTTTGAGAAGAGACTTGTTCTAACTTTTGCGAAGTGTTCAGGATACAAACCAACTCTCCCCACCCGCCCCCCGGAAGAACAAACACATCTACCTCATCTCATTTGCCCCGCTTCTCCATCCTGGCTTCTTGCTTGTTGTCATTTGCCCCGTTTCTTCATCCCGGCTTCATCGTACGCTTTGAGACTCTCTAGAGCTTGGGTTTTCCCACACCTTGGCAAACCTGCTCTAGCGTGACCTGTCCCAAAAGGCACATGCTTTGCTTTGGGGTGCATGGGCCAAGCGCATGAGGAGGAGCCGCCTATGTATGTTCATCGGGTGCATGATTGCCTGTGGTCTTCCGGAGGTTCCTCCTGTCTTAACTCCTGGCATGGTCCCTTAATTGTGCATCGCTTGGTCCACTCAACCGTGGGGCAAGGAATGGCAGGGCCTCGTCGTGGCTGTTGGTTCACTGCATTCTTGTTTCTTCCTCAATGTTCTGTATTACCAACCTTGTATTTCAGACATCCCCTTTTTTTTCTTTCTGGAAGAGAACTTGACAAGGGGCAGAATAGCAATAGCAATAGCAATAGCAGTTAGACTTATATACCGCTTCATAGGGCTTTCAGCCCTCTCTAAGCAGTTTACAGAGTCAGCATATCGCCCACCACAGTCTGGGTCCTCATTTCACCCACCTCGGAAGGATGAAAGGCTGAGTCAACCTTGAGCCGGTGAGATTAGAGTCGCTGAACTGCAGATAGCAGTCAGCTGAAGTGGCCTGCAGTACTGCACTCTAACCACTGCGCCACCTTGGCTCCTCCTCCTAGAATGTAGCCTAGGACCCACCAACCATTTCTAGAGAGGGCCTGAAGGCTCAGCCGACGTTCTCGACCTTATTGTTCAAATGGCAACTCGTCTTGAATAATCGGTGAAGCCAAGACAAGTTACATTTGGTGCTGGGAGGGACAAAAGTCAGGTTCCACATTTAGGCAAGAAAAACCAAAGGCACAGGTACGGTATAGGTGGTACCTCGCTCAATAGTAGTAACCATGAAAGGGATCTTGGAGTCCAAGTGGGCAACCATTTAAATAGGAGCCAGCTGTGTGCAGCAGCTGCCAGAAAAGCCAACACAGTTCTAGGCTGCATCAACAGAGGGAGAGAATCAAGATCCCATGAAGTGTTAATGCCACTTTATAAGGCCTTGGTAAGGCCACACTTGGAATACGGCATCCAGTTTTGGTCACCACGATGTAGAAAAGATGTGGAGACTCTGGAAAGAGTGCAGAGAAGAGCAACAAAGAGGATTAGGGGACTGGAGGCTAAAACAGATGAAGAACGGTTGCAGGAACTAGTTTAATGAAAAGAAGAACTAGGGGAGACATGATAGCATCTTCCAATATCTCAGGGGCTGCCCCAAAGAAGAGGGAGTCAAGCTGTTCTCCAAAGCAACTGAGGGCAGAACAAGAAGCAATGGGTGGAGAGAGAAGGAACCTAGAACTAAGGAGGAATTTCCTGAGAGTGAGAACAATGAACCAGTGGAACAACTTGACCTCCAGAAGTTGTGAATGCCCCAACACTGGACGTTTTTAAGAAGATGTTGGAGAACCCTTTGTCTGAAGTGGTGTAGGGTTTCCTGCCTAAGCAGGGGGTTGGACTAGAAGACCTCCAAGGTCCCTTCCAACTCTGTTATTCTATTATACTAAAGGATTGGCTCCTGAGCATGATGATACAAGGTCCCTATCATGACTAAACCACAGAAAACGAAAGGCCTAGAGATGGCCAGAGGTGTCTGTAGAACCTAGAAATTTCATCAAGTGTGGTGACACCTACATGGGGATCTTATGGCCCTTTTCTTTCAAATTTGTGATACATTTACAGAAGGAATAGAACAGGTTGGTTGTTCTTTTTTTTACTGGAATCTGGAAGTAAACACCAGAGATGCCCCCCATCCAAAAAATCACAAATCAAGGCCAGGGAACTTAGGATGCTGTAGACCTCCATAAACACCCAGCCAATAGCTAAGCATCCAAAGGTGATCACATCACCACGGGATTTTGTGTGTGTGTGTGTGTGTGTGTGTGTGTGTGTGTGTGTGTACGGCTTTCGTAACCCTGAAAATGGGTTACGTAAGGAGCTCTGGGGAGGCCCATCATAACTCAGAACAGGTCGTAAGTCGAGGACTTACCTGTCTACTTCAAATGGAATCGCATTTTAAAGCTGTGCTCTCTTCTCTGCGGAATTGAAATCTGTAGGATGATATATATATATATATATATATGTTTTTTTTGCCCTGGGTTTCTTTGAACTATTGGAGTGAGATGTTGGCGGACAAAATCCTTCGTCGCTGCTCTTTCGCACACCTGCAAAGCCATGTGTCACTTCCCCACCCCCCCTTCCACTCCATTTTCCCACAGTAGAAAGCATGGCAGACCTAAAACCTTAAAAAAAGGAAAAAAGGGCTTGCAGGTCTGACAGGCAGCCCCCCTTCGGAAGAAAAGTGTGTCCTATGAAGACAATAATGCAGAGGGTTAACATTCACTAACTAACCACCTCTTTCTCACCCCCCCACCCCATCCCATGGGGATCCTTTGGCTTATCTGGAAACCTGTCATGAAATTGCTTCACTAATGTGTCAGCTTTCACATTCCAAATTTTCACCCACGTAGCTTCAGACAAAGGGCACCCCTTCCAATGCACTAAATATTGCAAATGACCTCTATACAATCTAGAATCCAGTATTTCAAGGGGGATTCGGGTTAATGTCAGAGTTCCAAATAGCATCCAAAATAAAATCAGAGTCCGTGGCAAAGTATTGCTCAAAGTTCCAATTTATTAAGAGAGCCATGTTGACACATCTGGGGAAACACGAATCTAAAAGCTTCCCGGTTTCCCCCACCCAGTTGAAAGTTCAAGATCTTGCCACCCACACCCACCAGTCCATCCCATGGTCCAATCTCCCACTGCCACAACGACAAGATTCCACCCACCCAGTTCCATCCCGGTGCAGAGACCAAGATGACCTTAGCTTTCTAAAGAAGAATGTTGTTATGGCTACACATCACCCAACTCCGTATAATCCCCGTTCCCATTTTCCCACAGTAGACAGTGGAAAGTGCAGCAGGCCTGAAACCTAAAGAAGAAAAGATGGCTTGCAGATCTGACCCCGTGTTTTCTTGGGTTTGGGATCTCCTGTTGAGAGTGTCGGCTCCTTAATTTGTAACTCAGTGCAAATCCTAAATTCTCCAGAGGTCCATCAGACCATCACCGTATCTGAAATAAGGAGGAATTTCCCGACAGGGAGAACAGTTAAGCAGGGGGACATTTTGCCGTGTGGGTCCTCCATCACTGGAAGTTTTCCAGGAGACGCTGGAGATCCCATTGGCTTGAAAGGGTCTAGGGCCGAGATGGTGAACCTTTTCGTTGTTGGGTACAATAACGCAAGCATGTGCCAGCACCCATAATGCAAAGCGCATCCCCACTCGCGCATGTCCACACAGGCCTCTTCCCCATGCACGCCGCACTGCTCGCCTCCAAGCTGAGCTTGGTATTTCCTTCGGGGCGCGGGGGGAGGACGTTTTCGCCCTCCCCAGCCTCTAGGAAAGCCTCCGGAGCCTGGGGAGGGCAAAAAACAGGCCTACCGGAAGTTTGGAAACAATCCGTTTCCGAACTTCTGGTAGGCTCATTGGGCCTGTTTTTCATCTTCCCCAGGCTCCGGAGCAGTAGTGGGATTCAGCCGGTTCGCACCTATTCGGGAGAACCGGTTGGTAACTTTCTAAGCAGTTCGGAGAACCGGTTGTTGGAAGAAATCTCCTTTTGTTTTTTCCCACTTTCCAGGGCTAACCCTGTAAGGAAGGCAGAAGGAAACATTCTGGTGTTGTTTCTAGCCTCATCTTTATTGCCCTGCTTACGGAAACTGCCTCTCCGGTTAACCCTTATAACCACTGTAACAACTAAGGCGAAGTGCCCATCGACCTGAGTGACATTGACTTGGCCACGCCCACATGATCACATGACCACCGAGCCCCGCCTACCCAGCTGGTCATTAGGGCAGAGAACTGGTTGGTAAATTATTTGAATCCCACCACTGCTCCGGAGGCTTTCCTGAAGCCTGGGGAAGGCAAAAACAGTGTCCCCCGGCCTTCCAGAAGGCCGAAAATCAGTTGGCTGGCTTGCAGATACATAGGTTCGCTATCACGGGTCTAGGGTCCCCTGTTGGGGGGGGTTGAACTAGAAGACCTCCAGGGTCCCCTTTCAACTCTGGTGGTTCTGAAGTTAGCTCTTGCCACAGGCGTGTGAGTTGATAATCCACTTGTCTCTCTTCTTGTGGTTTCTTTTGCTCCTTGTAGTACACCTCCAGCATGAGAGCTAAATACCTCGCCACCAACCAGCCTCGGCCGGATTCTGGAAGCGTGCACTGAAAACAAGGACCCCTGGAAGTGAAAAATGGAAGGGAATGGGCCGTCCTTGAGCTTCTGTTGTCTTCGCAGATCTATCCTGCTATTTCTCCCAGGCTCCAGCTCAGTTGCATTTCCTGCTGCTTCTTCCCCGGCTTCACCTGGCCTATGGTCCACGTGAAGACATCTCCGCAGAAGCTTATTGCAGGTCTAGGCTCTTGTTCCCTCGCGGTTCTCTCTCGACAGAGAAGGGGGGACGACATCTCCACATGCTCATGTCCACGTGCTGAAGAGCTGCTGGTCTTCTTGTGTTCCTTCGCTGTACGAGGAATGCACTTTCGTTGCCCCGGAAATGATCGAGTGGGCCATCTCCTCCCTAAGGATTCTCTCCAACCCGTCCAAAACGATTGGATGAACCAGAGGACTTTATAAAACTGGATCATGGCGTGGAAGCGCTCTTGATGTGGCCCCGCTGAAGCTAAAGCCATCTTTAATGTCCACTTCGCCAATGAAGCTCAGATATCTCCACACTTTGCCTGAAGATCTCTTGGAGCTGCCGTAGAGGGCCTCCTCGCTTCTCCTGCCAGTATCAGTGGATCTCCGACCTGGGATCTCCTCAACTCCTTGGTCCCTTGCCTATTACAACGTGGTCTGCTCATTCAACCCTTTGCGATTCTTGGATACCTCTACTACAAGTTTACTCCTCTGTTTTACTCTCTGGGTTTAAAGTCCCAGCAAGAAGGAGTAGGCTTCCTGCACCAGCTTGTATGTGCTTGGATGTATGTGCTTGTTGGCACACACATACAAACACAGCCTTATATGAGCACACACTCCTTCTCCTCTACCCGCCCTCCTCATCCGAATCTGTACTTCCTGCTAGCTCTCCCCAAACATCTTTGGAGCTGATGTGAAGTCATCAAACTGGAAACCGCCACTCTTTCGGCGCCAAAATATTTCCAGGGAAATATTTAAGGAGTGTTGTAGGTTGGAGGAGGGGAGGGCGCTGTGAAATATCAAATGTTGGGAGAAGGATTTGACAGGTCAAGGAAATGCCAGCAAAACTTGAGCTTCTTCCCAAGGGGTCCTCCTAGGTTAGACTTCTCAACGCTTCTTTGGGGAGTTGGGACGGACGAATCCCTGGACGGGTTGATCTTAGATGGAGAAAGGAGGGTTGTCCCTGTCCCTGTATCCTTAAATCAGGAAGCAAAAATTTAAAAATAAAATACTGTTATGGGAAGACACTTTTGAGGTTCAGTGGTCAGTCTCCAGATAGGGCCTCACCTTAATTTGAAGGCCATCCATGGACCAGTTGCTTCTTAAGTTGTTGACAGTCAAGGTGAGTAGCAAATAGAGAGGAAGAACAATGGCTGTAGGACACCTACTGGTGTTCCTGTTATGTGAGATGATTAGGATATTGAATAGTTCCACCCTATCCTTATTGAACTCTTGGGTCTTCTCCAGATAGGCCCTGACCTTAATTTGAAGGCCATCCATGGACCAGTTGCTTCTTAAGTTGTTGACAGTAGAGGTGAGCAGCAAATTGGGAAGAAGAACAATGGCTGTAGGACACCTACTGGTGTTCCTGCTATGTGAGATGATTAGGATATTGAATAGTTCCACCCTATCCTTACTGATCTCTTGGGTTCTTCTCATTTTGAAAGCACGGAGATTTCCTTTTTGAGTTTTGCACACTTGAGAGGAAGTTTTGCTTGCTTTCGCTCTTGAGAGATGTGCACCCACACACCCCTCCACCATAGTTGCTTGCTTTGAAAACCTAGAATGTCAGAAGGTGCCGAAATCCTTAGATGCAGCTGGCAGAAGAATGAGGAGACACCGAACCACTGTTAGGTCTTTCTTGAGCATCAGGGTCATGTAAGCCATTGCTCGTGTCTTAAGTGCAGGAAGCCCACTCAGTCTTGTCTCTAGATTCCCAAGTAATGCAGCTTGTCACTCAGTAGCGTTGGGACAGGAGTCGGACCTCCATCCAACCATGAAGGTATTTGTACAAAAAGAAATGAACCCTCCAAAATACATCCGTTCACAGACCAACTTTTGAAGCGTGCCCTTAGAACCAAAATTCAGCCCTCTGGATGGTGTGCAGATCTTCAGAAGAACATTCTTGGTAGCTTGGTTGGCGGAGAGCAGGAAGACAACCCCCGTCCTGCTCCGTCTTCTCCAGGCAGAAGAAAAACTTGAGTATGATCCTCTTGAGGAAGGGACCAGCAACAAACGTTGTAATAATAACCACTATAGAAACTAACTTTCTCCTGAGAAGTCGCCATCGCTTAGAACAGAGGTCCCCAAAGTTGGCAACTTTAAGACTTGTGGACTCCCAGAACTCTCTGTAGGACACTTCCTGGTGCTCCTGCTATGTGAGATCTTTAGGATATTGAATAGGTCCACCCTATCCTTATTGAACTCTTGGGTCTTCTCAAGATAGGTCCTCCCCTTAATTTGAAGGCCATCCATGGACCAGTTGAAGTCCACACGTCTTAAAGTTGCCAAGTTTGAAGGCCTCTTCACTTAGAAGAACCTCCAGCTTGGAGTGTCCTGCACGAATCTTAAGATGTCCTCCGCATTGTCCAACAAGCAGAAGACAACCTGGTGGAGAAAGGACCAGGTCGGAGTTCGTTCGCAGGGTGAATCTCCTCCAGGCACTCCGAACTCTGCTTCACTTTTCAACTCCCCGAGATCCAGAATCATCTCAAACTCAAACGACAGCGCACGCTTCTATCGACGGGGGTACGAGTCAACCGGGGGTGTGGGTGTCTACTCCTCCCCCCGTCCCCACCCACGTGTAAATATGGATGGCTGGGGAGGCCAGGAGCACGTGAAGACCTCGTGGGGCATGTCAGGATGGCTCCCTTTTGGAAAACGTGAGTCTTTGCATGGTCTCTTGTTGGCTTTCAACGAGAAGAGAGGGGCCACGTTCCTCGCTTCCTCCTTTCGTGCCAAGCATCCGTTGCAACCATTTCGACTGCTAAGGGCTGTTCACCGCTGGCTGTCCCTTCCTTCCGAACCAGCCTGTTCCCAAGTTCCCTCCCCTTCCTCAATTATTGGCTGGCAAGGGTGTTGACGTTTTGGCTGGATCGGTGTCTTGATCAGAGCTTCTGCACCAGCTGCTTCAGCAGAGTAGACGAACCCCACAAAATAGTTTATTTTCCCATTCTCTTAGCTTTCTCTCTCTCCTTGTTTTTCCTTTTGCAAGTTAAGAACTCTCAGGACGGTGCTGTAGATTTTTCCCAGCCACTCAGTCAGGGAGGGGAGAAAAAAACCATTCCTGTGGATTTTGGGGGGGCCTACGAAATTCAAGATAACGTTGAGTGGCGGCTGGCTAAGACCGCTTGGCCAGAACCTTGAAGTAGGTGGACGAGAGGTTGGAGTGGAAAAGCGGAGTCTTAAAACTCTTCCTTCCTCTCCTTCCTTCCTTCCTGAGAGCCATTTGCAAGGAAATTGGGGGGTTTTCCCCCTGCGAAAACCATCACTTAAAAAGAAACAATCCTAAAGAAAAACGGGGGACCATCTGAAGCTCCCGAGGCGCCTCTCCGCAATGTGACATGTACAGAGCATGAGGATGGAGAACTTTCCCATCCGGTGTTGTGAAGACTGCATTGTAATTGTTTTTGTTTTTATTTTTTGGGGGGGTGAGGCGGGAGGGGGGGAAATCGAATCAAGACTTGGCTGTGAATTTATTTTTTGTGTGTGCTGTTCCAAAAAACGAAAACGAAAAAAACGGTGTCGTGTTTTGTATCCTGTCTGTATAATATTAGCTCACTTTCGTTTTGAGTTTTTCTTTGGCTTCTCAAGATGAGAAAAGGGTTTTTAAGGTGAGGAAAAAATAATAATGATGTTCATCCATGTATCCAAGACTTGAAGGTTAGATTCTTCTCAACTAGCCACAATTTAAACAAAACAAAAAAAGAGCAAATCCGATAGGTATGTGTGAATTAAATACCTCAGGTGTTGGCCATCTTAACTGGAAGGAAGAGGAAAGAGTAGCTTAAACTTGGCCCTAACCTGGAACGATTTTACTGAGGGCCAATTTCTGGAGCATCACAGAAAATGTGTGCGTTCCGCATGCGTGCGTTAAAATTCAGTCACTGCTCGTCCCACCACATTTGCCAGCTAGATCTGTCGTTCTTCTCTACCTGTGGCCCATAAGGACACAAGACCTATATTTCCCCCCCAGAGCGTGCTAGTGCTTCCTAAGATCCACTCGGAAGTTGAGCAGTTGGGAATATCGGTTGGTCTTTCTCTTAGGATCCTTGGTAGTGTTTGAGAAGGTCAAGTCCATCTCACGATCTCTTGTGTTGTCAGCTTGAGCCGAGAGAGGAAGGTTCAGAAGATGGTGTGGGGTGCGGTCCGTGTAGCCGCCAAGGCCCAAGAGAAGGTTGAGTGATAGGTCTGGTCCATCTTTCAGTTTTGACCGTGGATTGGAGGCCACTGGGGGCAGAAGGCTTTGGGGTATGCCTGCTTTGATGCCCATTTGACCAACTGTGTCCATTTCTTCTGGTCCATCGTTCAGTTTTGACCGTGGATTGGAAGCCACTGGGGGCAGAAGGCTTTGGGGTATGCCTGCTTTGATGCCCATTTGACCAACTGTGTCCATTTCTTCTGGTCCATCGTTCAGTTTTGACCGTGGATTGGAGGCCACTGGGGGCAGAAGGCTTTGGGGTATGCCTGCTTTGATGCCCATTTGACCAACTGTGTCCATTTCTTCTTTGAAAGAGTGAGATCTAGGACTTAGTACGTTGGGTCATGTCAAAAGCTTCTTGCGGGGAAAGTTCTGGACATTGTTCAACCGTATCTGTGCCAAAAAATAAGTCTTTTAAAAGCCATAGTGGTCCTTCACCTACCCTTTCTGAGCTCTTGTTTAAGAGGAGGTGCTGCTTCCCCCATCAACTGAGCATCTTCCTCCGGGAAGTATGAAGCTTAACTAAGTGAGGAGGTCCAGTTCAGGCATCTCTGTTGAGGGACAATAGAGAGATGTGGGTCGCATCTTCCTGTTGTCTTCAAGAATCCTGGTTTTCGGACCATGTTGGGTTAAAAAAAGCCTTCAGCAAAAAAAATGGAGCCTTCAGCCTTCTTCTGATGGCCAAGTATGTAGACAAGGACTCAGAATAACCCATGTAGGTCTATGCTCCTTTTTGAGGTGTGTCCCTCAGAGAGATGCGTCAGACCACGCATGGTCACCAAAGTTCTTTAAGAGTGAGCTTCTCGGACCTGAAGGAATTTAGACAGGCCCAGTGTTAGATCTCTAGATTCTAGGTGTTGTGAGCATGTCATGGTGATGCACCTTTGAGATCCTTGGAGAACTGATAGCTGGACCCAGCTCCTCCATGTAACAAGACAGAGCGTTGGGCCTTCTGGTCCGCTGCTCAGTGGAAGGGCATATGAGAACGTTACCACCAGCCATTGGTGAGAGGAGGACTAAGTGCTTTGATTCAATCTATGGCAGATGCTCCTGCTTGTAGCTTAAGGAGTTCTTGTTGAGAGGTGGCTCCCTGTGCCCCAAGGAAGAGGTGCTAAGAAACTGATGGGACTTCTCTCCCCCATCAGCTAAAGTGTAGTGGTGGGAGGACCACCTCATCCTTGTTAGTTAATCCCCAGATTTCCCCTGTAGACCACCTGCCAACCTTAAGAGAGACAACGGTGCGCCTGGGACCAAACAGAGACAGCTACACACCGGCACACTCCGAGGCCACCCTTAGGATCCGGGTTAGCAGGGCCGACCTCAGTAAGCAGGGCTGAACATTTTCTTACCTTTCAACAACGCAACAACAACAACAACCACAGCCACCAGTGGCAGCTGCTGAACTAGCATCAGGCTAGTTCTTGGTGCTTTGTGTCTTCAACAACCACACTTTTGTCTCTATGCAAGGTGGATGCTCCTCTTGTTTTCACCATTCCCTCTCTGACACCAGGATCCATCTCACAATCTAGCTGCGGTTGGACCTGCCCACCCCCACCCCCCACACCTGTATCAACTCAGCTTTTCAAGGGAGGTTAGGTGGGGATTCTGGGAATTGTCATCCCTCCCAGCTTCTGATTCCCAGGAACATTGGCCTTGGGGTCAAGAATTTGGACTTGTTTTTAGTCTCTGCCCCTACTTCAATCGATTGTGTTGAAGTCTCCCTTAGCAGGGTTGCTGATATTCTGGTTTGCATCCTTCATGACCCATGCTTTGCCCCCAAAGCAAGCAAGCCCACTTAGAAACCCAGAATCCTGGTTTATTACAAGGAATCCCAACACGCAGCCTAAACTCTGCAGGCAACGCCACCTCTTAGGACGCAGGGCCAAGCTTCACCTTCTGAATTTCTGCCTATCCGTGACTAGGAAAGGCACAGGAGCCTTGGTGGGTTTGGCGCTGTGATCCATTGGCAACCAGCAGTTCTATTCTCCACTCCTCCGTCTGCAAACCTGGGGAATTGTTTATCCCTTTGATTCTGTCCCACTCCAGTTTCATTATTATTTTTTGAGAGGTGTGGCAAATTCTACCAACTCCGAACTGCTGTTTTCAAACCGGGTTTTTTTGCTTTAAACCACAATGGTTAATACAGCATTCTACTTTTATGTATACATATATAATATATGTATATGGAATATATATAAATATAATTTTTTAAAGCCGTATGACTAAGCGTCTTTCAAAGATCTCCACTGGACCACACTAAAAAAAAAAGTGGTTGGTTTTTTTTGGAAATTTCACGGGGGTTTCAACAGAGGGTTGGGGGAGGTGTCAGCCTGACGACGATTATTTTTTAAAAAAACTTTTATTTTGAATTTTGGTTGTACTATAGCTGTTTTTTTTTTTTAATTTACTGGTTTGTTCTTTCTGTTCTGCAGATATTACAACGGAAACGATTCTAAATGTAATTCCTGTGGTTTCTATTCCGCTTTGGTTTCATGTTTTAAAATAAACAACTTTTGAAAAGGCTCTGCTTTGGCTAATGAATGATTTATACAGGATATATTTCATTGTTCAGAGTTAGTGGCTTTGTCTTGCTGCGCTGCGCCTGGTCCCTCCACAAGGTGGCAGCACCTGTCTGCGTTTCCCATGGGCAAAGACCTCTCCATGAAAAAT
Source organism: Thamnophis sirtalis (assembly GCF_051295495.1). Taxonomy (NCBI): domain Eukaryota; kingdom Metazoa; phylum Chordata; class Lepidosauria; order Squamata; family Natricidae; genus Thamnophis; species Thamnophis sirtalis. Next base: position 3,310,828 of record NW_028261394.1, on the reverse strand, counting down.
CAGAGCCAGATTTAACCTCCTTCCTTCAGCACTCCTCCAGGACAGGTATAATAGCAATAGCAATAGCAGTTAGACTTATATACCGCTTCATAGGGCTTTCAGCCCTCTCTAAGCGGTTTACAGAGTCAGCATATCGCCCCCAACAATCCAGCTCCTCATTTTACCCACCTCGGAAGGATGGAAGGCTGAGTCAACCTTGAGCCGGTGAGATTTGAACAGCCGAACTGCAGATAACAGTCAGCTGAAGTGGCCTGCAGTACTGCACTCTAACCAGTGCGTCACCTGTGGACTTATACACAGCTTCACAGTGCTTTTACAGGCCCTCTCTAAGCGGTTTACAAAGTCAGAGTTTGGTGGATGGAACCTCTTGTCCCCAACAATCTGGGTCCTCATTTGACCCACCTCGGAAGGATGGAAGGCTGAGTCAACCCTGAGCCGCTGAGATTTGAACAGCCGAACTGCAGAACTGCAGTCAGCTGAAGTAGCCTGCAGTGCTGCACTCTAACCACTGTGCCACCTATAGCAGAACGGGTTTGTATATGTGGCAAAGGAGAAGTGGAAGATAATTCACATGTTCTATTACACTGCAAGCTATACAGAGCTTGTAGGTCTGCACATATTCTCCCCTTATTAGAGAGATTTCCAGGGAGGGCAGAGAATTTTTATCTAGGCTTCCTCCTCCAGGACACTAACCCGGTTACCACGTATGGAGTGGCGAAGTTCTGTGCTGTTGCAATGTCCATAAGAAAAAAATTGGCTACAGAAGTATAGCACCATCTTGTACCAATTATCTGGACATACCTTTAACAATCTTTGGACCATTATGTTATTATGCACTTTTAATGTCAATACTTTTTAATTATATTTTAATGTTAGTATTTTTTTAATATAGTGTAAAAACTAATGTGTATTGCTGGTCTTTGACCGTAATAAAGATTTTGCTTACTTACTCCATGAAAAATCAGATAGAATTAGCATATTCCTCCATTTCCTTTAGTAACCCTTCCAAAAATGACAACAGCATTGGAAAAAGCAACGTGCTCCTTTTTCACACTTGTGACTGTTGCAACGTGGTCAAAATCCAGCTGTTGGGCAACTGGCTCATTTTTATGACGGTCGCTGAGTTCCGGGGGAGGGGGTGTTGCGTGATTCTGTTTTGCGACCTGACAAGCCAACGGGGAAGCAGGATCCACTTAACCATATTTTTATTTTTATTTTTTTGAAAATTTTATTAATTTCATATATACATTCACAATTATATGATCTCATAACTGTTATTAATAATATGTATTTATAACAATTTTTCCCCTACAGTTGACAATATACTTGAAATTGCTTTCTTACCATCCCATAACTCCATCTTATCTTACAACATTCCTACCTCTTCTTCCTTCCTTCCCTCCTTCCTTCCCTCCCTCCTTCCCCCTTCCCTCCCCCTTTCTTCTCTCCTCTCCTTCCCACCTCCTTCCCTGCTTCCTTCCCTCCTTCCTTCCCTCCTTTCTTCTCTCCTCCTCTCCTTCCTTTCCCCCTTCCTTTCCTCCTTCCTTCCCCCTTCCTTCTCTCCTACATTCCTTCCTTCCTTCCCTCCTTTCTTCTCTCCTTCCCTCCTTCTCTTCTTCCTTCCCTTCTCCACTTAACCATCTTACTAACTCTTAACAACTGCAGGGATTCACTTAGTGGCAAGGGTGGTCGTAAAATGGGACAGCTTGCTTCACAAATGTCTGGCTTGGCGTCAGTAATTTTGGGGCCGAGTTGTGGTTGTTAAGTCGAGGACTACCTGTAAATTCCTCCATCGAGCTTTCAGGTTTAGACTCCTAGAATCACAAGAGCTGGAAGGGACCTTAGAGGTCTTCTAGTCCAACCCACCGCTCTTCCTGGATCTCAAGGCTCTGTGCACAAACTAGGTTAGTTATATTTAGAACAGAGTAAGAGGGTTGGATCTTCTGGTCTGGTCTCAAACTTGGCAACTTGCAGAGGTGTGGACTTTAACTCCCAGAATCCCCCAGGAAAGCAGAGAAAGCAAGAAATTGTTAAAAAAAAACGCAAAACGCAAAACAGAACAGAAGAGCTTCAAGTAATTAATTAGCCAACAAATTCTTTTATTGAAAGCACAAAGAACACACAGGCCACAGGCACTCTGTGGCAGTGATCAGGTTTAATTCCCTGAGAATATTAATCATTATTTCCCTCCCACACATTTTTCCTCTTTAATATATATATATATATTTATAGCGAGAGTCACATAATATATATATATATGTACACTACTTTACAGAAAGCAACATTCCCAGATACTGGGATTTATAAATTACAAATAAGTGACAAACGACACAGAACTTTTTCCATTTCTTTTTTGTTCTTTCAACAGATCAGGAAAAAAAAACATATTTCCTTTTTTTTGCTGATCCACGAAGGACAAAAAAAACACTTTTAAACCCACCTTTGACAAAAATCACACAGGACTCAACATTTTTCACACACAAAAAAGGCACAGTAAATAACACTGTTGCAATAAAATATTTACAAACACTACCCAGTATGGGTCTTGTTGTTGTTGGATTTTGTTTTTTATTATATTTTTTAAATTTTCATTTGCAAGGGAAGCTTTCGCCTCTCCTGTCTCTGCTTTTGAGACCTAGGAAGAAGAAGCTATGCGGCATTTTGCAGGAGAGTTAAATTCAACTCCTTGCGGTGAAAATGCGACAGCCAAATCTCCCCGAGACAGAAAAATTGCAGCGAAGGGAGACAGTGAATCAACACCATATCCAACGTACAAGAGAAATACGGGCGTCTTCCATTGCTTCCAACATCTTTATACTCCTTTTAACTTAACCCACAAGTCATTCCTACCAACCACGAAAATTTTGAGTCTGGATGTTGCTACGATCACATCTCGATTTTACAGACCCTGATTCAACAGACTTTGGATTTAACAGACAATATCTGAATTCGGGTGGCTTCAGCAAAACAACAGCTTGGTAAATCAGACCATGTGCACAGGATACTTTTTTGTAAAGCACATGGGTGTACAGGACATAAATATTATGAACATCACGTAACATTGAAGGGTGTTACGTAGCATTGGGCTTCATGAACATTTGGCTTTAACGGACGCGGGTTCCTCCCAATTGGTCCGTAAAATTAAGAGACTTACTTACAGTAAGTAAAATTAAATATTACTTAAATTACTTACTTAAATATTAATTCAGATGGGCCCCTAGGTCGTGAGCCTACATTTTGTGCTTTCCTGGGAACAAACCCAGGAAACAGGGTAGCATCTCCGCCTCAGTAAACTCCACAGAGGATTGCTCATTATATATATATATATATAAATTATATTTAGTAGAATCAAAATAATTGCATCTTCAAAGGGTCTAAAATTTTGAATCTACATAGGCTAATGTTGTCATTCTTACTGACATACGTGCAACAAGGCAGAACTAGGAATAAACAAATTTAGATTGGCAGAAGCTGGGACAGGAAACGGGAGCTCCCTCTTAGGCGGCAATCGGGATTCGAACCGCTGAACTGCTGACCTTTCAGATCAACAAGCTCAACGCCTTAGCCACTGAGCCACCATGTCCCTTGCATATATATATATATATATATATATATATATATATATATATGTATGTATGTATGTATGTATGTATGTATGTATGTATGTATACATACATACATACATACATACATACATATGTATACATACATACATACATACATATACATACATATACATATACATATACATATACATATACATATACATATACATATACATATACATATACATATACATATACATATACATATACATATACATATACATATACATATACATATACATATACATATACATATATATATATATATATATATATATATATATATATATAATTTCTGGAGCTGTAGTCTTCCAATCTGCTATCAACTCTTTGCTTACATTTGGTATTAAATATTGTTTTAATTAAATTAAATCAGAATTAAATGCAACTACAGGTGCATTCCATAGTTCTGGACTTAGGTGCAGTTTTGCAATCCTTTGCCTGTTTACTCATAAAAAGCCCACCGAACCTTCTGTAAAGGCATGGAGGCCAGGGTGGAAAGGATAAGATATTAGCTCCTTGCCACCCCAAAACCTCTATTTATCATTAAGAGTCTCCCTTCAGTGCAACTGCGAAAGGGGAACGTTGAAGAGACCAGCTCTAAATGAATTTAGGGGAGAAAAAGCTAACCTCTCAGAGGGGAAAGTCTGCAAATAGCACGAGGCAACATCCACCCAAAAAAAAATAAAAAATGGACAAAACCACAGAGCAAATCAGCAAAAAAACTTTTTTTTTCCTATGTAAACCTTCATCTGAAAAATTACGCGGAGCCTGGAAAAGCAAGAAGCGGGGAGGGGGGGGAAGGTATGTAAAAAATAGGAAGGAAGACAGTGGATGGCCAAAAACAGGGACATCTTCTAGCTATGTTAGAGTCTCACTCCAATGGTTCCCAGCCAGAAAAGATGATTGGAACTGGGGTACCACAAAGCTAAAAGACCCCAGCTGAAAAAGACCAGGTTTTTGGGGGGAGAGAGGCGTGTGAAAAAATCTGCAAAATGACATCCTGGCTTTGATTACAATGCTGTAAAACGCCATCTTGCAGGTATCAATAACCACCAACAGCCCAAACCACTATGCAACCAGGTTAAGCATTAGTCCGGTGCTTCTCAAAACTGGGTAACTTTTAAGACGAGTGGACTTCAACTCCCCAAATTCCCCCCCCCCAAAAAAAATTACGAGGGGTGGACTTCAGCTCCCAGAATCCCCCAGCCAGCATGCTTTTAAGATCTGTGGACTTCAACTCCCAGAATTCCCCAGCTAGCATGCCTTAAGACAGTGTTTCTCAACCTTGGCAACTTGAAGATGTCTGGACTTCAACTCCCAGAATTCCCCAGGCAGTACGCTTTACGTAGAAGGTGGCTGGGGAATTCTGGGAACTGAAATCCATCCGCCTGAAAGTTACGAGTTTGAGAAACACATCCCGGACCTTTCTTTCAACCATTTAAAATGGGGGCAACCCCATAGCTGCTTAGCATCTTAGCCACAACACATGGTTTTTAAAAGTGCTTAAGAATTTGGCAGGTTGCACAGCGGCTTTTCGCGGCTCGTGAGAAATGGAGGTGTGGGGGGGGGGGGGAAAGGATGTGCCTCTCAAAATATTCTGGGAAAAGGGCCTCCCTTGAAGCCCTTGCAAAGGAAGGGAGGGCTGGAGAATAAAGAAGAAAGAAAACCCATCACAATGGCTTCTTGCATTGGGGGCTTCTGAAATATTTATACCCTGATAGTCACCGGGAGATGCAGCGAGGAACAAGAAGACCACGCAACAGCCGGTGGAAACACACACACACACACACACACACTGTGAACTAACCACAGTAATTAGGAGCGCATTGCTTCACAGCAAACGAAGAGCGCAGGCATACAGACACAATCATTAAAAAATACGGGTCCCAGAAGGTCTTCGGATACCGGAGAACTCGGGACGAGGTTAAGGGGGACGTCGAGATATTTTAGTATACGACGTCGGACGGACACCAAGGCGTATCCGGGTACAGCAAACAATGGATGGAGCGAAACCTGGAAGAAAAAGGAAAAAAATACAGATGTTGGGACGAAGGTCAAGAAGGACGCAGCCAGCTCAGTGTCAACGTACAACTTGGGTTCTAAATTGCAACCTATCTATCTATCTATCTATCTATCTATCTATCTATCTATCTATCTATCTATCTATCATCTATCTATCTATCTATCTATCTTATCTATCTATCTATCAATCATCTATCTATTAATCATATTCTATCTATCTACAGTATCATCTATCTATCATCTATCTATATCTATCTATATCTATCAATCAATCATCTCTGTATCTATCTATCTATCTATCTATCATCTATCATCTATCATCTCTATCACTACCTACCTACCTACCTACCTCTATCTATCTATCTATCTATCTATCTATCTATCTATCTATCTATCTATCTATCTATCATCTATCTATCTATCTATCTATCTATCATCTATCTATCTATCTATCTTATCATCTATCTATTAATCATATTCTATCATCTATCTACAGTATAGCTATCTATCTATCTATCTATCTATCTATCTATCTATATCTATCTATCAATCTATCATCTATCTGTATCTATCTATCTATCTATCTATCTATCTATCTATCTATCTATATCTATATCTATCTATCAATCAATCTATCATCTATATCTATCTATCTATCATCTATCTATTAATAATTCTATCATCTATCTACAGTATCATCTATCTATCATCTATCTGTATCTATCTATCTATCTATCTATCTATCTATCTATCTATCTATCTATCTATCTATCTATTAATCATATTCTATCATCTATCTACAGTATATCTATCATCTATCATCTATCTATATCTATCAATCAATCAATCTATCATCTATCTGTATCTATCTATCTATCATCTATCTATCTATCATCTATTAATCATATTCTATCATCTATCTACAGTATCATCTATCTATATCTATCTAAATCTGTCTGTCTGTCTGCAAAGATTAGGGATGGAAATATTGTTTCCTTTCTGTCATTTTAACCTCTTCCCTTCATGTAGATGCGATTCTTACCTGGAAGGATCTTCCTCCACCGAGAAAGCCCCCTTCATGTGGATGGAATTCCTCTTGTTTTCAAACATCCCATAACTCAAAGTGACCTTGGGGGAAAAAGAAGGGGGGAGGGGAATGCAAGATTTAGCTACAAAGACAGCAAAGAGACGCTCCTTTTAAAAGCACATGGAGAACAGTTGCAGGAACTGGGGATGTCTAGTTTAATGAAAAGAAGGACTAAGGGAGACATGATAGCAGTCTTCCAATATCTCAGGGGCTGCCCCAAAGAAGAGGGAGTCAAGCTATTCTCCAGAACACCTGAGGGCAGGACAAGAAGCAATGGGTGGAAACCCATCAAGGAGAGATGCAACCTAGAATTAAGGAGAAACTTCCCGAAAGTGGGAACAATTAACCAGTGGAACAGCTTGCCTCTAGAAGTTGTGGATGCTCCATCACTGGAGATTCTAAGAAGAACCTGGACAACCACTTATCTGAAATGGGATAGGTCTCTAGCCTGAGCAGGAGATTGGACTAGAAGACCTCCAAAGTCCCTTCCAACTCTTGTTATTCTTTAGACAACTCTCCCCAAGTGGCTGCCAAGATGGGTTTGTCCATCCCAAAATAGCAATTCATGAAAACATTTATTTGGGTGGGGGGAGAGATGGTGGGTCTCCTGGCCAACGTGGTAGCCTTCCTCCTAGGATGATTTCAGCTGGGGTAAGTTTGACCCAGATTCCCAATATCTGAACGTCTGATTGTCTTAAAGCTTTGTTTCTTGGTCTGGGTGACTTAAACCCTTTAGTGTTTTTACCTGTTTATGGATCTCCGACTTGGGTACTTGATGGAGATTCTCGAGATGCGAGTGGAAAAGATTACTTCGGATCAGCTTCACCCCCAGGACAGATTCTATGATGTACCCAATGGTGCAATCATCAGGGAGACGGATTTTTTCCGCGGTGCTCATGAAGTGTCCACCGCTGGAGAGAAAGGGACGAGAATTGGAGAAGAGTAAGAAAAAGCAGGTTTTCATTATCATTCCACCTGTTCCCAATTTGAAAACCCACAAAGGGTTAAACTCTAACATTAAAATGCCCCCAGATTTATATTTGTGTAAATGCAATTGGTGAAGGTGGTTTTCCAACTGATGAGAATGTCAGGTGATAAGATTCCTGTGTCGTATTCAAACGAGACTTGTTAAGCATAGTTTGAGTGCGTCACGACTGGGTCTCCCACAGGTTAAACTCGGAGCGTAGGGGAATTTGGAAAAATTAAGGGGGAAACCTGCTAAAACTTTGGTGTCCCACTAAGTAACTTCCTTTGTATGTTTAAGAAATGGCCTTTTGCATCAAGGATGCTAAAATGTGGCTCATAAATATTATGGAGTTTGATCTGTAACCACCATTGAGATGTGACAGGCATGGTTGATGAGTAAGGTAAAGCTTCCCCTCGCACATAGGTGCTACTCATTCCCGATTCTAGGGGGCAGTGCTCATCTCCGTTTCAAAGCCGAAGAGCCAGCGCTGTCCGAAGACATCTCCGTGGTCATGTGGCCGGCATGACTCAACGCCGAAGGCGCACGGAACGCTGTTCCCTTCCCACCAAAGGTGGCTCCTATTTTTCTACTTGCCTTTTTTAGCTGCTTTCGAACTGCTAGGTTGGCAGAAGCTGGGGCAAGTCACGGGAGCTCATTCCGTTATGCAGCGCTAGGGATTCAAACCACCGAACTGCCGGCCTTTCTGATCGACAAGCTCAGCATCTTAGCTACTGAGCCACATTGTCCCTGGTTGATGTGTATACCTTGCTTATTTTTTTTAAATCCTCCAGCTTTCATATTGCAACTATTTTACCCTCAACTTAATGAAGTCTCTTACCTGGCCCAAGGGGTCATCTTCAGTGCTAGGCCACGACTGATGCAGAAACCAGCGCCACCGGTGGCAAACCAGAAGTGGACCGGATGCTGTGGGATGAGAAGAATGAAGAGATGAAGACTCAAGAAGGATCTTCTTTGACACAGAAGAGCACATGGAGTCAAAAGTTTTGGCCAACTTCTCAGAGAGAGTCGGGGCCAAGATAGAGAACCCACCCAAGGTTTTCCTCAAGAAAGGGATGCCTCCTTTGAACCAGGAGAGTCCGTTTCTTTAGAACAGTGGTCTCCAACCTTGGCAACTTTAAGACTTGTGGACTTCAACTCCCAGAGTTCCTCAGCCAGCAAAGCTGGCTGAGGAACTCTGGGAGTTGAAGTCCACAGGTCTTAAAGTTGCCAAGGTTGGAGACCACTGCTTTAGAAGATGTGCATGCCCAAATGTTCACCAACAAGTCCCGTCATTCTCCTGGTGGGCTTACCATCTTGTTCTCGCTGATTCTCTCAGTGGCCTGGATGGGCCTGTCCAAACTGGGCTTCCCAATGTAGATATCCTGCGTGTGAGCATAGCTGGAGAGCAGTTTGACCAACATCCGGACATTCACGTAATTGTCATCGTCCACGTGGCAAAACCACCTAACACCAGGATGAAAACAAGACTGGATTAGGTCAGGAGCCGGGGAATTCCAAGGCACTTATGTAAATCACCGATGTGTGATCCATTAGGGCATCTCCTAACCCAAGGACTCTTTGCCTTCAAACATTTCAACTGAGCCTTCTCCTCTCCACTTACTTCCGTCCGGATTCAATGAACTTGTCATATTCCACCGCCATCTTGCAGGATAAGGCTTGGCGGCTGTGAGCCGAAGAACAATTGGTGTTGATGACATTTCCTGAAGAGAGAGAAGGGGAAAAAAAAACATTCAGTTGCCTTAAAAGACGAAGTTACTGAATTCAAAAAGAAAGAAAAAGGAAGGCCTGGAGGTACGTTGTCCATGGGGCGCGATGGGGTAGACACAACTTCGTGACTAACAACCACAAAGAAGAACTCATTCTCCTCTTGACCAAATGGAAGTGCCTTTGTTCCCAGCCTTAACCCAGCCGAGTGTTAACTCAGAAAGGATTAACGTGGGAAGTGGAACAGAAAACTGGATTTTCCCAGCCCTCCCCCCACTTTTTAACAGGAGGGAGAATTCCTTGTCCCCCTATTCATGCCAATCTTTTCTCATCATTTGCCACCTGCTACTCTGGAGAGGAATCAATTGGAGGCATGAATAGAGTTCATTAGCATCAGAAGAATAGGAGGGCCTGAACTAGCTTGGGAGGCAGGGAGGGGTCCTCATTAAACACTCACTGAGTAAGTATCCACCTTCCCTCCCTTCCCCTGGGGGGGGGGAAGTTAATCGGGGGGGCCCCATTCCCTGGGAATCCCACCATAAAGATTTGTAAGAAAAGGACATTTTCAACACCTGCCCAAGAGGAAATCCCATCCACTCACCAATTCTCTGCTTGAGTTCTTGGTCTTCGCCATCGGTGAAGATGTAAGTCTGAAAAAGAGGAGGGGAGAAAAGATATTTAGGAATGTGCTGCCTTCAATCATGTCAAGCAGAGGTGTTTGGTCATCCCGACGTCACAAATCCAGATTGCATTCATTCAAATCCCCATGCAAATTGCAGCCGTTGACGGGGATTTGCATAGAACCTTCCGTTGCATCGTAAATCATCGTTTGGAGTTTAGAAGCGGGGGTGTAAACCAAGCTTGGGATGTTTGGGGGGGGGTAAGCGCCTAGTTGTTGTTTTAAGCAAGCGGTTTGGTGCCCCCCCCCCCCCCCCCCGTAAGCACCACCAGGTTGAGTTCAGGTGGAGCTCATGGCCCAGGAGAACTTTCGAAAGAAGATAAAAGAGGAAATAAACCCAGCCTGGAGCAAAACCTTCATTTGCATTGCAAAGAGATTTACTGATGAAACATTTCAAAAAGGCCTGGAAAGGCCTTTTTTTGGGGGGGGAAGGAAAAGGTGGGCTTAGCCTTCCGCCAGGTGACCTTTACCTGTGCATCTGCTGTTGCCTTTGGAATATTGCATTGAGGATTTGCATTCATTGGGGGGACTCTGCACACCTGCCGTGGGTCCCCCAACCCTTCTAAGGTCGAACTCCTTCTGGGATCATCCCTTCTACCAAGCTGCAGTGACCACCACAAACCCAGGGAGGGCCAACTCTGGTCTTCATCCTCCACCACACCTGGCCCCGAGGCTGGCCTGATAACGGGTGGCAGCACCACCCACCTTGCCTGGAAGTGGTTCACCTCCAACGGCCACCTGAACATAAGCCAAAAGTATGGGGAAGGCTGCCCCGCCCTGCCATCTCCACCACCTGCCTGGCTGCACTTTCTTATTGACAGAGGGAGGGAGGGAGGGAGAGGGGGGGGCTGGCATCTGCTGCCTGTCTGGGAGGGCTGGGGTGGGGGAGGGTGGCAAGGAGGGTGATTGTTCAGGATCTGGTTGGGAGAGGAGAGAGAGGATGGCCGTGCGCAAGCAAGACAGGGAAGGAAGGAAGGAAGGAAAGGAAGAGGAGGAGAGAGGGAGGAAGAAAAGGAAGGAAGGAAGAGGAGGAGGAGGGAGGGAGAAACAGAAGTAAGAAGAGGAAGGAGGAAGGGAGGGTGGAAGGAAGAAAAGGAAAGAAGGAAGGAAGCAAGAAAAGGAAGGAAGGAAGGAAGGAAGGAAGGAAGAGGAGGAGGGAGGGAGGGAGAAAAGGAAGGAAGCAAGAAGAGGAAGGAGGAAGGGAGGGTGGAAGGAAGAAAAGGAAAGAAGGAAAGAAGGAAGAAAAGAAAGAAAGGAAGGAAGGAAGGAGGAAGAAAAGGAAGGAAGGAAGAGGAGAAGGGAGGGAGGAAGAAAAGGAAGGAAGGAAGAGGAGGAGGGAGGGAGGGAGAAAAGGAAGGAAGTAAGAAGAGGAAGGAGGAAGGAAGGGAGGGTGGAAGGAAGAAAAGGAAAGAAGGAAAGAAGGAAGAAAAGAAAGGAAGGAAGGAAGGAAGGAGGAAGAAAAGGAAGGAAGGAAGAGGAGGAGGGAGGGAGGAAGAAAAGGAAGGAAGGAAGAGGAGGAGGGAGGAAGAAAAGGAAGGAAGGAAGAGGAGGAGGGAGGGAGGGAGAAAAGGAAGGAAGTAAGAAGAGGAAGGAGGAAGGAAGGGAGGGTGGAAGGAAGAAAAGGAAAGAAGGAAGGAAGAGGAAGGAAGGAAGAAAAGGAAGCAAGGAAGGAAGGGAGGAAGAGAAAAGGAAAGGAGGAAGAGAAAAGGAAAGAAAGAGAAAGAGAGAGAGAAAGAAAGAGTGTTGTTCTCTCTAATTTGGACCATAGGGTATTCTCCCCCACCCCCTGGTTCCCATTCCATTCAAAGAAAAAAGTTTCCGCCAAGGAAGCAGAGGGATTTCGAACAATGGCCTTGCAGCCAACTTAACGCAGGAGGGGAGGCTGGAACTCGCTCCCAATTAGCATACAGCTGGATTGGTTAACCAGAGGGAGGCCTGGGATATTTGGGAAGGGTGTCTACAGCCAAAAAAACTTGGTTTAAGCGCCGGAGACAAAGAGAGAAGGAACCGGGGAGACTCCCAGAGAAGGAAAACAAAGAGAGATTTCCCTCCTTCCCCCCCCACCCCATCCTGGCCCTTTGTAGAAGACCCTCAATGCTCTGTTCAGGGTTCGACCCTGCAGATTCAGAGGTCAGCCCCGACCCCCAAGACCCCTACCCCGTGATTGATAATCTGTCTTTCCATTTCAAACCACCCCCCACCCCCCCAAACCATAAGCATGTGCAGGAAAAGAAACACAAAAAAAAGTTTATTGTCCTGCAAAACCGAGATAATTGCATTGCGCCGTCTCTAAACAAATCATAAACCTCTATCCCAGTTGGCATGTTCTAAAAAACCGCAGAGTTGCACCAGGTGTATCCAGAGAGGAGAAAGGAGAGGAAGAGCCTTCTTTAACTCTCTTGCCACAAACACTTGCAACCCCCTCCCAACATTTCTGTCTCCGGTTGATCCACCCTGGGATCTTGCAGAGAAGCAGTCCGGCGGTTCGAATCCCTAGCGCCGCATAACGGAGTGAGCTTCCGTCACTTGCCCCAGCTTCTGCCAATCTAGCAGTTCGAAAGCACGTAAAAAAATAGGGAGCATCTTTGGTGGGAAGGGAACAGCTGTTCCGTGCGCCTTCGGCGTCGAGTCATGCCGGCCACATGACCACGGAGACGTCTTCGGACAGCGCTGGCTCTTCGGCTTTGAAACGGAGATAGGCACCGCCCCCTAGAGTCGGGAACGACTAGCACATATGTACAAGGGGAATCTTTACCTTTACCTATATTTTTTAAAAAAACCATGCAGGTAGGGAAGCCATGAAGGCTCAAGTTAAGACCCCAGCAGGACTCACAAAACTCCAGAAGGCAACCAAACTCCTCGGCTCCCCTTGTGGTCATCTGGAGTTTTGCGTCTAAATCCAGGAGACCTAGTCAAGGATTAAACCATCTTCCTGAGTTATTCCAGAGTTTCTCGAAGCAACGGGGCTTAAGGACAACAAAGGAACCGGAATGGTGTGCTCACAAGGAAAGGCCACATTCTGCTGGAAACCCTTTAACGGGAATTTCATAAAAAGAAGGAAAAGAAAGGAAGGGGGGAGGGAGGGAGGAGAAACCCATCATATTTACCAGATTAGATCAGGCCTGCCGTCGCTAGCAACTCCGCACCCAAAAATAGCCTCCCGCTCATCCACAGCCTGCTAAAAATAGCCCAAAGGGAGACCATTATGTTTTTTATTTGATTAATGCCCAAGCTGCTTCTCTTGAAGATGCCAAGAATCAAACCAACCGCTTCTTCTCGGAAGCGGGAGAAGCCCAGCTGAGCTGTTCCAACAGGAAGAGGACCCCGCCTTGGCGTGAGGCCTCCAGAAATCTCTCCTTCCCTCCCCTGAAACTATAAAGGTGCTGAGATGATGGAACTTCCCAGAAACCTCTCCTTTTGAGGAGATGCGTGAGGGTGGCGATCAGGACTTGCCTCCAGAAGATGTGGGTGCTTCATCACTGGAGATTCTAAGAAGAACCTGGACAACCACTTATCCCGAAAGTGGGAACAATTAACCAGTGGAACAGCTTGCCTCTAGAAGCTGTGGATGCTCCATCACTGGAGATTCTAAGAAGAACCTGGACAACCCCTTATCTGAAATGGGATAGGTCTCTAGCCTGAGCAGGAGATTGGACTAGAAGACCTCCAAAGTCCCTTCCAACTCTTGTTATTCTTTAGGCAACTCTCCCAAGTGGCTACCAAGATGGGTTTGTCCATCCCGAAATAGCAATTCATTAGAACATTTATTTGGGGGTGGGTGGGAGATGGTGGGTCTCCTGGCCTACTTGATAGCCTTCCTCCCAGGATGATTTCAGCTGGGGTTGTTCTGTTATTCTGTTATTCTCTCCACATGTGTACCAAGTTGCTACACCAGAGTCAATCCTTGGACAACCTCTGTCAAGCACTGAAGACCAGACGCAGATGAAGATTCAGTTAAACTGCTTCATTGCTAAAAGCCTACGTGAAGGAATCTTCTTGGCTAACAGCAGAAACATGCTCTGAATTTATTTATTTAGTAGACTTATATACCGCTTCATAGGGCTTTCAGCCCTCTCTAAGCGGTTTACAGAGTCAGCATATCGCCCCCCACAGTCTGGGTCCTCATTTCACCCACCTCGGAAGGATGGAAGGCCGAGTCGACCTTGAGCCGGTGAGATTTGAACCGCTGAACTACAGATGACAGTCAGCTAAAGTGGCCTGCAGTACTGCACCCTAACCACTGCGCCACCTCGGCTCTTCCAATTCAATAGGGTTCAACGGGACTCAAGGTGGCTGGACTTATGTAGTTTGTTTGTGGCTACTTAGGGATTCTAGGCCGATTCCTCTTTTAACTCCGCCCACAGCTTCTGCCACTCCTTCTCCTACACCAGAGGTCGGCAACCTTCAACACTCAAAGAGCCACAAAGGTCCTAACCATCCATAGAGTCTCCTTCCTAGTGCGGCATCCTTTTTCCTCTGCTGACCGGAAGTCCCTTTCCCCCCACCATAGAGTCTCCCTCCTAGCCAGGCATCCTTTTTCCTCTGCTGACCGGAAGTCCCTTTCCCCCACCATAGAGTCTCCTCCTAGTCCGGCGTCCTTTTTTCCTCTACCGTCCTAACCGAAAGCCCTAGCAATTGTGGAGCGAACCAGCAACAGGGAGCCGCAGCCAAGGGTTTGAAAGAGCCACATGCAGCTCCAGAGCCGCAGGTTGCCAGCCCCTGCCCTACACCATCCACCTTCTGCAGATCTTCTCACCCTGCTGGGGAAGAGCAACGGTGTCCCACCAAACAGCTCCTCATCCCCTTTTTAAGAGAGGAGACAGGCCATCTCCCACTGGCGTTCACTCGGTTCCAGAGATACAACCAGACATGGCCGCCCTTCTTCCTTGTCTCTGCCAAAATGAGTTAACTAAAGGAAGGAGGGGGGGGGGAAGAGACGGTTTCTCTCCCTTAGCTTGACTCTGGAGCCTTCATTGTCCAAGCGTCCCAGCCTGGGGGATAGACAGGAAACCTCATTGTTTCTCAAAACGCTGCAGTTGAAAGAAACACAGGATGTATGGAGTCCTGGGGAACAATAGCAAAGTCCCATCAGAAAACAACCCAGAAGTTCTCGCCAGGTCAGAGTTTTAGGAACGGGGATCCAGGATCCCCCCCCCTCAGAAGAAAGACCACGAGATGGTTCTTCAGTGGGTGAGGAGGCCCTCCTTGATGGTCACCGGAAGTTCTTCTCCTTCTGCCCGTATTTCCCCCCCAACTCAGTGCTTTCGTGACCCATTTCCCCTTCCTGTCTGCTGCGAGCTGCAAAGATGCGGGACTTCCTCCAGGTTTGCTGGGTTAGCAATAGCAGTTGGACTTATATACCGCTTCATAGGGCTTTCAGCCCTCTCTAAGCGGTTTACAGAGTCAGCATATCGCCTCCACAGTCTGGGTGCTCATTTCACCCACCTCGGAAGGATGGAAGGCTGAGTCAACCTTGAGCCGGTGAGATTTGAACCGCCGAACTGCAGATAACAGTCAGCTGAAGTGGCCTGCAGTGCTGCACCCTAACCACTGCGCCACCTCGGTTGGGGCATCATGCTAGCAAGAAGCCCACCAGTGGGGTCCCTGAGAGAAAGACCCCCTCCCCACCTTTCCTGCCGGTGCCCTTGGCAGAAACCTCTCGCCTGGAGGGAATGAGAAGGAGAGATTGCCCCATTTTTTTGCACCCAACACAAACACCCACACAAACATACACGCATCTGCCGACCTTTGCACCAACAGCAATCTGATTTTAAGGAACGGTAATAAAAGCCGGCGAGACAATTAACCCTTGTCTTCCCTTCTGAATTTTGCAGGTTGCACCCAGCGGTGGCAAAAAAACCCGGAGCCTATTTTAGCAAGCTCCCATTTTTCTCCTGGTTGCTAACCTTCCTTCTGCCAGTGCTTAGAATGCAGCATTGCAGGCTAACTCTGCCCACTGCCAGGAGTTCGATCCTGATCTTGTTAAGGTTGACTCAGCCTTCCATCTTTCTGAGGTCGGTAAAATGAGGACCCAGATTGTTGGGGGGCAATTGCTATTGCCAAATCGTTGCAAAGGCAGAAGACTTTGGCTCTCCCCCCCCCCCCGCCTCCCAAAATCCAGCGGAAGCCGTAGTGAAGTGGGCCAAACCAGCTCAGCCGGCGCTGCCAAGGCAGCCGGCTGAGTCCTCCACCTGTGTTTGGAGTATAAACAGTGAGCCAAGCCGTGTTTATAGTGTACACAGAAGCCACCTGGGGGAGGGAGGCGTGGACTGACTGCACTGCGGCACGCACCCCAGCCTGCCTGCCTGCCTCTGCCTGTCTGCTCCAGGGCAGAAATTCTAGCCAAGGGGCGGAAAACTTGGGCGTTGGAATGCGCTGCCCTGAAAACAATCCCACCCCCCCAAAAACCCCAGTTCCCCCAAGGAGGAGGGAAATAACAAGGCAAGAAAGGGGCTCGCAAATCCGGAACCGAAGGACGAAAGGATCGGTTTGTTATGCCGTGAGGGCAGGTGGGCTGACATGTGGTTTGCCACGCTGACCCAGGTGTGAATGATCCATGTGTCAAATCTACATGGCGGTCGAGCCCCTTCTGAGCTCAAGCTGCTAGTCCTCATGTTTCGGAAGAGGATGGAAAGCTGAGTCAACCTTGGAGCCGGTGAGATTTGAACCGCCGAACTGCAGATAACAGTCAGCTGAAGTGGCCTGCAGTACTGCACCCTAACCACTGCGCCACCTCGGTTGGGGCATCATGCTAGCAAGAGGCCCACCAGTGGGGTCCCTGGGAGAAAGACCCCCCCCCACCTTTCCTGCCGGAAGAGGCTGCGGCCCCAAAGAGGTTGTTAAGCGAGCGTGCCCCGGATTTCACATCCCCCCCCTTTTTTGTTTTGCCATGGTTCTTAAGCAAATCCCCGCAGTCGTTAAGCGAATCGTGCTTCCCCTTTACTCGTCGGGAAGGGGGCCAATGAAGGATCGGTGAAGCCAGAGACGTTGTGACTGTTATAAACACAGGGCGGTTGGCAAGCACCTGAAAACAGGAGGAGGAGGAGGGAGGTATGTCGGATAGCTCAGCCGCCTTGAGCTATTTGTAAAAATAATAAAGGCGGGAGAAAGGGAAGGAAAACGGGAGAGGAGAGGAGAAGAGAGAAGAAGGGAAGGGAAAATAAAGGTGAGAGAAAGATAGATGAAAGAAGAAGGAAGGAAGGAATAAAGGCAGGAAAAGGAAGGAAGGCGGAAAAGGAAAGGAAAGTGGGAGAAAGATAGATGAAAGAAGGAAGGAATAAAAGCAGGAAAAGGAAGGAAGGAGAAGGAAGGTGTAAAAGGAGAGGAAAGATAAAGGTGGGAGAAAGATAGATGAAAGAAGAAGGAAGGAATAAAGGCAGGAAAAGGAAGGAAGGAAGGCGGAAAAGGAAAGGAAAGATAAAGTGGGAGAAAGATAGATGAAGGAAGGAAGGAAGGAATAAAGGCAGGAAAAGGAAGGAAGGAAGGCGGAAAAGGAAAGGAAAGATAAAGTGGAGAAAGATAGATGAAGGAAGGAAGGAAGGAAGGAATAAAGGCAGGAAAAGGAAGGAAGGCGGAAAAGGAAAGGAAAGATAAAGGTGAGAGAAAGATAGATGAAAGAAGGAAGGAATGAAGGAAGGAATAAAGGCAGGAAAAGGAAGGAAGGAAGGCGGAAAAGGAAAGGAAAGATAAAGGTGGGAGAAAGATAGATGAAAGAAGGAAGGAAGGAATAAAAGCAGGAAAAGGAAGGAAGGAGAAGGAAGGTGGAAAAGGAGAGGAAAGATAAAGGTGGGAGAAAGATAGATGAAAGAAGAAAGAAGGAAGGAATAAAGGCAAGAAAAGGAAGGAAGGAAAGAGAAACAAAGAAGGAAGGAAAGAAAGAAAGAAAGAAAGAAAGAAAGAAAGAAAGAAAGAAAGAAAGAAAGAAAGAAAGAAAGGTATTTCTATTTGGAGGTCCTTTAAGGATCAAATCTGACCTTTCCAGGGATTTAAGGGTGCTCATTTTTTAAAAGTTCTTCCTTTGCTCTCCTCTAAGGAAAAAAAGCAATTTTTTTTGCCCATCCTCCTTGGATGCTTTTGAGAAAAAGAGGCTCCATCCACCCCCCCAGAAATGCTTTTGCAGACCTCCGTAATTGGCATTTTGGCGACAGGCGCCCCTGCCAACAGCTCATGTCGGGGAGAAGCCCACCACTGGCAGCAGAGGCTCCTGACCACCCACCACCTTCCTTGGCCAGGAAGGACCTCCTCGCTCTCTACTCCTAATGCCAGGAGGAGGAGGAGGAGGAGGAGGAGGAGGATCAGCTTTCTTGTGTGATCCTGTCAGGGCAAAGTTTTCACCGCATCAGGAATTTGGCAAGGGAGCTTCCCGCCACTTTTCCTGGTTCGCCCCAGTTACTCTCTCTGGCTGGCCAAGTTTTTAAGCCCTGAATTAGCTGTCAAGAAGTTATTTCTGCATGGAGGAGATGGAGGAGGAGGGGGAGGAGGAGGAGGGAAGAGGGAGGAGGAAGAGGAAGGAGGAGAGGGAGGAGGAGGAGGAGGGAAGAGGGAGGAGGAAGAGGAAGGAGGAGGATTATTGGGGTATTCAGTCCTCTCTGAGCTTGGCTGTTTTCTTGCGGAAGTTTCATTACCCAACTAGGGAACATCATCAGCACTAGAAGGGAATGGGGTTTGCGGAGTGGGGGAGGAGGAAGAAGAGGAGGAGGAGGAAGAGGAGGAGGAAGAAGAAACCATCCTCTCCCTGTTTTTAGACAGGAGAGGAGATGATAGATGATGGATGGATGGATGGATGGATGGATGGATGGATGGATGGATGGATGGATGGATGGTTGGATGGATGGATGGTTGGATGGATGGTTGGATGGATGGTTGGATGGATGGATGGTTGGATGGATGGATGGATGGTTGGATGGATGGTTGGATGGATGGATGGTTGGATGGATGGATGGTTGGATGGATGGATGGTTGGATGGATGGATGGATGGTTGGATGGATGGTTGGATGGATGGTTGGTTGGATGGATGTTTGGATGGATGGATGGACGGACAGACAAAAGAGACAGACAGACAGATAGGGAGGAAGGGAGGGACAGGAGAGAGAGAGAGATGGGAATGGAGAGATAGAAATAGTGATACCTATCTGCCTCCCAGATCCTCCGTCACTAAGCAAGTCTGTTCTTAAGAGAGTTCCCCTGATTTCGCAACCTTTTTTTGTTATGCTTGTTAAGTGAATCCAGCGACATATTCCCCCCCCCCCCAAAATCCTCTTGCAAACTTCTCTTAAAAGCTCAAGATATTCAGGTCTGCCTTTCCATCCTCGCTATCCCCGTCCTCATCCCCAACCTGGCTCTTCTAAAACGGCGCAGAATTCGAATTCTAAAATGCCAACGCCAGTCTCCAAAGAAGCCTGGAATTAAAAAAATAATAATAATTAAAAAACCGAAAACAAAACCCCACCCAGGCGTAGAGTGGATCTTCCTACCTAACCTATCCGTTCAATTTCCCAAGATGTCCTAAAACACACAGCCGCCACCGGTCTTCCTTCTTAAGAAGGAAAAGAATTATTATTATTTTTTGGGGTCAACTTGACCAAAGATGTTGGCACAGCCGCCTTCGTCGTGGGCTGATTTTGCGGTTCTGCAGAACTGCTGCCAGGAGAGGTTTCTGCCTACAGCTGAAGCTACGACCACAGGAAGGAAGTGCGTACGCTGCGGTCCCACTTCTTGTAACAACTGTTTTCAAAAGCGTTGGGAGCAACCGAAAAGGGAGATAACTCCTTTCTTTGAAAAAAAAAGTTTATTTTTATTTCCCCTACGTACAGTCACAAATATACACTCTCACAACTATTATTAATAATATGTCTTATCTTTTAACCTTTAGAACATTTTTTCCCTCTCCCTAAAGTTAAAAGTGAGATTGCTTTTCCACCCATCTTATTTTACAACAACTCTACTTCTTCTTCTTTCTCCCTCCTTTCTTTTTTCCTCCTCTCCTTTCCCTTCCTCTCCCAGGGTGGTGAGGGTAACGAATCTCTGCGTGGAGATTCGTACCCTCACCACTCTCCAGGGTGGTGAGGGTACGAATCTCCCCGTTTCGTACCCTCACCACCCTCCAGGCCTTCCGCATAGCCCTTAAAACCTGGCTGTTCCGACAGGCCTGGGGCTAAAGAATCGTCGCCCCTATCTCGAATGGTATGATTGTTGTGCTTTTTAATTATGTATTGTTTTGTGTTGTTGTCAAACTGTTTGTATCCCCCTTCCCTTTTTTGAGCTGTGAGCCGCCCTGAGTCCCCTTAGGGAAAAGGGCGGCATACAAATGAAATAAAATTCAAACTCAAACTCCCACACTCCTCCCCTCTTCTTCCCTCCCCCCTCTCTCCTACTCTTACTTCCCCCTCCATGTCTTCCTCTCCTTCGAAAAGGAAAGACAACTTTTAAAAACAGGAAAGGTTGCAGCACAGAGAATTTGCATTTTCGCCTCCAGTCCCAAAAAAACCCATCTGGTGTTTGCACACACCTTGCAAGCTGCAAATTCTGTTAGTTGCCCTGACCGTCCCTCACCTCGACATCTGCTAGTAACTTACACAGCACAGGTCTTTCTTTAATGCCTAACGTACTGGTGGACCAAAGGAAGGAAACTCTGGCTAATTTCACTCGTTCAGCACAAAAACACGGGACTCATCCCCTCCCCACCCCAGTCTCAAGTCTGCACACAAACACTCAATGTTTGTTCTGAATGGTTGCAACCCTGGTTAAACTAGCAAGGTTTGCTTGATGCTGGTTAGCTTCCCCAGAAGGGTCGGAAAAGAGGCTGCATCCCCACGTCGCGATAAGCCACGGTTTCCTTTGTGGTTTGTAGAACAAGTCAGAGGGGACAATGCAAGGTTTAGGAAGCCCAATTCCAGTTGGCCGATCCATACAAATGAAGCATGAGATTAAGGATGAGCAGTCCAGATGGAAAACAGGATTAACCTACAGGGCAAGCCCTTTAATATTTAACCACCACATAGCGATCACTCCTGCCTGGTAATCATCTGCGCCTTAACAGAAGGGGAGGAGAGATTGATATTTTAAAAAGTTGAAAAACCCAGGGTGGGGGGGGGGAGACGATACTCATCACAGATGGCGATGCCTCTGGAATTTCCAAAGCGCTCCGAAAAAACTCCACCTTCTCATTCGGAAGAGACCCAAAAGAGGAAGGACAGAGATAAAAGCAGAAGCTCAGCTCGACAAGAATGAGTTCTTTTTCGATGCTCAACTGCAGGCCCTTTGCAAAACGCGGCAGAGGTCAAAAGTTTGAGCCCTCTTTGTCAATCTTTGAACAGGCTGGTGATGATGCTTTTCCTGGACGCCCGAGAGATTGCGTGGCGCGCACTTCTGCTTCCCCAAAATTGGCCACAGGCTGGGCAGTGTTCAGATGTCCTTAACCCATGGGGGTGGGTGGGTTTGGGGATCCGTGAAAAAATGACCTGCCAAAAGATTCAACTTTTATCCCCCACCACCACCCCTGCCAGTGCTGAGAGAAACATCTGGATCTGGTTCTCAAACTGAGACGCTGGAAGATGGAGGGGAGGCGTTCAGTTCCCAGAATCCCCCAGCCAGCTATTTTTGTTGGAGATTTCAAGCAAGCACAGCTGGCTGGGGAATTCTGGGATGAGCTCAGGGGTGGCGCAGTGGTTAAATGCAGCACTGCAGGCTACTTCAGCTGACTGCAGTTCTGCAGTTCGGCTGTTCAAATCTCACCGGCTTAGGGTTGACTCAGCCTTCCATCCTTCCGAGGTGGGTAAAGACCCGGATTGTTGTTGGGGGCGATATGCTGACTCTGTAAACCGCTTAGAGAGGGCTGAAAGCCCTATGAAGCGGTATATAAGTTTAACTGCTATTGCTATTGTGCACTTCATCTCCCAGAATTCCCCAGCCAGTTGAAGTCCACAAGTCTTTTAAGTGCCCAGGTTTGGACACCCCTGGCTTAGATTAACCGAGTTGGAAGGGGCCTTGTAGGTCATCTAGTCCAACCCCCTGCCCAAGCAGGAGACACACACCCCCCTTACACCATTTCTGACAAAATGGCAGTCCAGTCTGGGAACTGAAATCCATCCCAGTTATCCAGGTTGAGGAACGTTGCGTTGAAGCAAAATCAAAACCAGGCGGAGGGGAAGAAACACAGCTTCTCATTGATGGGCCCACGTAAGGGGCCTGGAGAGAGATAATTAAAGACCCCCAGCTTCATTAAAGCAATTAATCAACCGCTCCCTCCCACACCCACTACCATCTTCACACAATGGCTGTGGAGTTTTATGATCTCCAAATGCTTTTTCCAAAGAAATTCTTCAATCAAGGAGACAAGCACCTATTGTTTCAAAAGTCACTAGTAGATGTGTGTGTGTGTGTTTACACACAGTTTAATGTCTTTTTTTCGTGGGGGGGGGGAGCTACAAGGGACAAACCCTTACGCACCAACCTTGCCTTAGCTGGCAACTCCAGTTTTTGCAGGAAGTTGCATCCTTCCAGCTCACCATAAAGTAAGAAAGGACCAAGTTTAACAGAATTAGCACCACCTAGAACAGTGTTTCTCAACCTTGGCAACTTGAAGATGTCCGGACTTCAACTCCCAGAATTCCCCAGCAGTGGTTAGGACAGTGTTTCTCAACCTTGGCAACCCGAAGATGTCCGGACTTCAACTCCCAGAATTCCCCAGCCAGCATTCGCTGGCTGGGGAATTCTGGGAGTTGAAGTCCGGACATCTTCAAGTTGCCAAGGTTGAGAAACACTGACCTAGAAGAATATGAGCATAAGAGGGGGGAAAAGTGATGGTCATAGCAATGAGTTACGGTAACGTCCCATCCTGAG
>NW_028261394.1:3069702-3117111 GCF_051295495.1 Thamnophis sirtalis | reverse complement strand
AGAAACGAGGTACAGCTTGGTTCTTGGCTTCTAACCACAATTTGCGTGCGTGCGTGTGAAATTTCTGTCGTTAAGCGTGGCGGTTGTTAAAGCGAGTCACGGATGAGTTTATGACCTTTTTTTGGGCCATGGTTGCTAAGTCAAATCACTGTTGAATCATGAGGTTTTTAAAGTGATTCAGGCTTCCCTGATTTGCTTGTTGGAAGATCACAAATGATGATCTTATCTATCTCTTCCCCCTCCCTCCCTCCCTCTCCTTCTCTCTCTCACAAACACACCCTCTGGAGGTTGCGACACTTGTAAAGTTGCAATGATAATGCAATGGAAGTTTGGAAAAAGTGAATTGAATTGAATTTATTATATTTCTATGCCGCCCTTTTCCCCGAGGGACTCAGTGCAGAGAAGTGCAGAGAAGAGCAACTAGTTAGCAATAGCAGTTAGACTTATATACCGCTTCATGGGGCTTTCAGCCCTCTCTAAGCGGTTTACAGAGTCAGCATATTGCCCCCAACAACAATCCGGGTCCTCATTTCACCCACCTCGGAAGGATGGAAGGCTGAGTCAATCTTGAGCCGGTGAGATTAGAACTGCCAAATTGCAGAACTGCAGTCGGCTGAAGTAGCCTGCAGTGCTGCACTCTAACCACTGCGCCACCTCGGCTCTTATATTAATTAAAAGTGGATTTTTATTTTGAGAGCCCAAGAGAAAAAAGAGGAAGAAATAGCAATAGCAGTTAGACTTATATGCCGCTTCATAGGGCTTTTAGCCCTCTCTAAGCGGTTTACAGAGTCAGCATATCGCCCCCACAGTCTGGGTCCTCATTTCACCCAGAGAGATAGATAGATGATAGATAGATAGATAGCAATAGCAGTTAGACTTATATACCGCTTCATAGGGCTTTCAGCCCTCTCTAAGCGGTTTACAGAGTCAGCATATCGCCCCCAACAACAATCCGGGGTCCTCATTTTACCCACCTCGGAAGGATGGAAGGCTGAGTCAACCCTGAGCCGGTGAGATTTGAACAGCCGAACTGCAGTCAGCTGAAGTAGCCTGCAGTGCTGCATTTAACCACTGCGCCACCTCGGCTCTTGATGTTCCCAGTTATTAGGATGATTAAAGGCCTGGAGACTAAAACAGGAAGAGCCGGTGGCAGGAATGGGTTTGGCTAGTCCAGAGAAGAGAAGGACCAACATCATAGCAGCATTCCAGTATTTGAGAGGCTGCTCCAAAGAAGAAGAGGAGTGTGTGTGTGTGTGTGTCTCCCTATTCCCCAAAGCATCTGAAGTCAGGACAAATGGAAACTAATCACGGAGCAACTTGGAATTGAGGAGAAACTTCCCAACAGGGAGGACAATTAGCCAGCGGAACAGCTTGCCACTAGAAGTTGCGGATGCTCCATCACTGGAGGTTTTTAAGAAGAGACTGGCCAGGCACTTGTCTGAAACGGTACATAGGCTCTCCTGCTTTAGCAAGGGGGCTGGACTAGAAGACCTCCCGGGTGCCTTCCCGCTCTATTCTGATCGATCGAACCCTGCCAGCGTGATATACACGCACGGACTAAAAACAAAACTCACAGTGGCAGCTTGGATCATGTTGTTATGGATGGAGGCCAGCTTGACTCTGCTGCCCAGGTCCTTGCAGGCTTCCCTAGTGGTTAGCACTCCCGCCCACTTTCCTACCGTCACTTTCCGTGGGTTCTCCGTGGAAACTGTCCGCGCGAAAGATATGGACTTCCATCAGCTCCGCGTTGCCTACAAACTCAAAGGTGATCTGACCCATTTTCTGTAAGGTGTCCACGGTCAAGCTGCTTTCTTCCTGGAGCTCCCTGGGAATAAGGGAACAAGAGAATTTGGGGAAAGTGGAGGATTGGGTTCACACGTCCCTTCTCACCTCTGGGTGTTTCCCTCAGTGCTGGTGGTCCTGACTCTGCATTCCTGCATTTTTAAACTTGTTTCCTTTGGAAGGACGACAGGATCAGGGCGAAGGTGCGTGATTGGCCTTCCAACTGGGAACAAGCATTTAATACAGACGGCCCTCGACTCGGGGCCATCGACGGAGTGACTGCTTAAAATTACGATGTCACTAACTTGCTTAGTAGAGGAGAAGCTGGTCCCAATTGGAAGCAAATACTGTGAGTTTAATGAATCTTAAGTTTAGATGGAAACAGGCCATAAACCCAAGCAGTCTTTTAATCATGATATTGTAGGTCCGTGCCTGCTGATCATGGGTGAAATACTGTTCTCTTTGTCATGGCTGTGAGGCCAGGAGAACAGTATGTCTATCATGTTTTCTTTTTCTTTCTTTCTTTCTTTCTTCCTTCCTTCCTCCCCCTCCTTTTTTTCCTCCCTCCCTCCCTCCTTTTTCTTTCTTTCCTTCTTTCTGTTCCTCCCTCTTTTTCTTTCTGTTCGTCCCTCCTTTCTTTCTTTTTCTCTTCCTCTTTTTCTTTCTCTCTCTTCCTCCCTCCTTTTTCTTTCCTTCTTTCTGTTCCTCCCTCCTTTCTTTCTTTCTCTTTTCCTCCCTCCCTCCCTCCCCCTTTTCTTTCTTTCTTTCTCTTTCTTCTTCCCTGCCTCTTCTTCCTTCCTTTCCTTTTCTTCCTTTCCTTTCCCTCTCTCTTCTTTCTTTCTTTCTTTTTTCCTCCCTCCCTCCTTCTTTCTTTCCTTCTTTCTCTGTTCCTCCCTCCTTTCTTTTTCTCTTCCTCTTTTTCTTTCTTCTTCCCTCCCTCCTTTTTCTTTCCTTTTTTCTTTCTGTTCCTCCTTTCTTTCTTTTTCTCTTTTCCTCCCTCTTTCTTTCTTTCTTTCTTTCTTTCTTTCTTTCTTTCTTTCTTTCTTTCTTTCTTTCTTTCTTTCTTTGTTCTTCCCTCCCTCTCCTTCCTTTCTTCCCTTTTCTTCCTTTCCTTTCCCTCTCTTGTTTCTCTTTTCTTCTTTTTCCTCCCTCCCTCTTCTTTTGTTATTCCTCCCTCCCTCTCTTCCTTCCTTCTTTCCTTCCTTCCTTCCCTTTCCCTCTCTCTTCTCCTTTCTTTGTCAAACAAAAATTACGAATTTGAGCGAACAAAATGAAAAAAATAAATAAAACGTGACAGGGACCCTAGACACATCCGTGCACTCACACGTGCCCTTTTTAAGAACCTCTTAAATACAGAGTGATGCCCACAGATGTCAAGTCAAGAATGAAAGGAGTGAAAATCAGTCGCTGAGACAACAGAATCGGGTAAAATACTCCAGACTTTATGACGCGGCCCAGGGAGCACCTGTAGCTTAAGGGATGCTACGGAACGAAGGCACCTTTTGCTTTGAATTGTGCGTCTATGTTTACTTCTCCTTGTCACATTCTCATCACGCGCTAAATAATAATGGGTGGAATGACTCCCAGGTGATGAAACACCGTGAATCCATTTGTGGCCTCTCCCAAAACATTCCCCCTAGCCATTTCACCAATTTTTAATTTTAACACAGCGCAGCGTCTAGGCGAGTCCCTCTGCTCGGCTGACGATTGAGCTTGAAAAACCCAAGTTGAAAGAAAAGAAAAGAAAAGAAGAACCCTCCTCCATCCAGCATGAATCATCCCAACTCCATTCGGCCCACAAAGTAGAAGCGGAGCAAGGCACACGGGCTGCGTGTTGTGCAATACCAAAACTGCAACCACAAACCTCTTCCGAAGAACGGGTTGTGTCTGCTCACCTTCGGGCTGCCTGCTCCACCGTCTCCCCCAGCTGCACCTTCCCCCCAAAGCCGTTCCAGAGGCCGGCTCCGAAGCCGCGCTTCTTCATGCCCAGCAGGATGCGCTGCGGCTGAACCACCAACACCAACGTGTACAGCTTAGTCGTCAGCATGCTGCACCCTAGGTCAAGAAGAGGGAGGGGGGGAAGCATCAAGGGGCAAATCCACAGAAATTTTGCAGGAAGCTCCATGTCAGGTGCTGCTTCATTTGATAATCAGGAAAGAAACCACTCAACTCCATTTGCATGAAATCAAGTGTACTTTTACTAATTACAAACGAATAGTAGTGAGGCAAAGCTGAATCTGGTAAATTAGGCGCAAAAGCAAAGAATATCACGTATAGTTCAATCCCCTCCCCTTGGGAACCCAGTCCATAGTCCAATTATAATTCACCCAACTGTCAGGTGGGAGACATCTTCAAAAAACATCACCAGATGTTGGAATGCTGGACAGTTAACCTTGGCGGGAAACTCCCTTCCTCCACATGCGCAATGAGATGGTCAGGCCAGCGTCTAGAATCTTCCTCCAGCACATAATGATTCCCCTCCCAAATACCATGCCCCCTCCCTCCCCGTTTCAATGGCAGCCGAAGCAGCAGCAAAGCAGAGGCTGACACTCCAGCAGGTTGCAAGGTGGAGGGGGGGAGAGAAAAAGGAGGGCCAAGTTAGCTGGTGCTATGCTTTGCAAGCGGGAAAGGAATAGGGCCAAATCACTGGAAAAAGATAAGACATCTGGAGCATCTCTAAATGCTCCGATACATTCTACTTCACCCAAATGCAGCTTGCTTTGAAGGAAGGAAGGAGAGATGAAATGAGCCGAAGGAAGGAAGGGAGGTGAAATGAGAGGAAGGAAGGAAGGAGAAGGTAAAAATGAGAGATAAAGGAAGGAGAGGAAAGGAAGGAGATGAAATGAGAGGAAGGAAGTAAGTAAAAATGAGAGAGGAAGGAGAATGAAAGAGGAAAGGAGGCAGGGAGGAAAGATGAAGGGAAGAAAGGAAGGAATGAGAGATGAAATGAGAGGAAGGAAAGAAGGTAAAATGAGAGATGAAGGAAAATGTGAAAGGAAGCAAGGGAGGGAAAGAGGAAGGGAAGGAGATGAAATGAGAGGAAGGAGAAGGTAAAAAATGAGAGATAAAGGAAAGAGAGTGTGAAAGGAAGGGAGGGAGGGAAAGGGAAGGAGATGAAAGGAAGTAAAAATGAGAGAGGAAGGAGAATGAAAGAGGGAGGGAAGGAGAGATGAAATGGGCCGAAGGAAGGAAGGAAAGAAGGAAGAGATGAAATGAGACAAAGGAATGAAATCAGAGGAAGGAAAGAGAAGGTAAAATGGGAGATGAAGGAAAATGTGAAAGGAACAAAGGGAGGGAAAGAGGAAGGGAAGGAAATTTCTCTTCTGGACCAGCGTTTCTCAATCTCAGCAGCTTAAAAAATGGGTGGACTTCAACTCCCAGAATTCCCCAGCCAGCATGCTTTCACATGCATGGGTTTCCACTCCCATGGAGACTCCATGGAAGGTTTCCCCCCATCCCATTCCCCCCCAACCAACTTCTGGCTTTGAAACTCCAGCCACGGGTTGCCTCTAAGGGGGAAAAAGATGCAGAGCGCCACTCCTTCTGCAACAACCCTGCCCAGAAGCCAGAAAAGCCCTGGATTCCCCCTCCCTCTCTTTCTTCCTCGACCCCCCCCCCCTGCTGTTTGCTGGTAACAAAATGCATTTATTTATTTATTTGTCAACAAACTACAAGGGAACAAGTATGAAAGCACATGGGGAAAAATGGCACAAATAAATGGATATTAATAAGCAAAACACAGCCATAAGCACAGGAAAAAAGTAGGTGTAAATGGGACAGTAGGACAGGGGGAAGAGGAGAAGGGAGGAGACCCCAGCCCTACAGAGAGGCGACCCCTCCCCAACGCGATCCTCGCAAACCTGAAAGGAACCAATGCAATGCGTCTCAGGTGCAGCTGAAAAACACGTGCAGGGGCAACGGAACGTAGGAGACGGAGCGGCGTTTCCGGGGGGGATGATTGTGGCTGTCGGACTCGGTGTAACCCGCAAAAGTGTCCCCCATATCCCGGAAGTGGCCGGAGAAACCATGAGCCGGTGAGTGGCGCCGAATGCAACCAGAGGTCTCTCTCTCCCCCCCCCCAATTCCCGCCTCCGGTGCTCGGGGCTGGAGAGGGGGGGGGTGTCTCATGAATTAGTCTTGCCAAGATCCCCTCCCCGCCCCTTTCCCTTGGGTGGGCTGAGAGGCCTTTTCATCATGGCTGTTTAATTGCAGCTCTTCCTCTTGGCCTGGCCAGGTCATTTCCACATCATAGAGCGTCACTCTGGGGATTGTGGGAGTTGGAAGCACGCTGGCTGGGGAATTCTGGGAGTTGAAGTGCACCTGTTTTAAAGTTGCTGAGACTGAGAAATGCTGGTCCAGAAGATAGCAACAATTTCCTTTCCTTTCCTTTCCTTCCTTCCTTCCTTCCTTCCTTCCTTCCTTCCTTCCTTCCTCTCATTTCCATTTCCTTCCTTCTTTCATTTCCATTTCCTTCAATCCTTCTCTCTTTTCCTTCCGTCCTTCCTTCCTTCCGTCCTTCCTTCCTTCCTTCCTTCCTTCCTTCCTTCCTTCCTCTCATTTTTCTTCCTTCCTCTCATTTCCTTCCTTCATTTCCATTTCCTTCCATTCTTCTTTTTTCCTTCCATCCTTCCTCTTATTTCATTACCTTCCTTCCTTCCTTCCTTCCTTCCTTCCTTCCTTCCTTCCTTCCTTCCTTCCTTCCTTCCTCTGATTTCCACTTCCTTCAATCCTTCTCTTTTCCTTCCTTCCTTCCTTCCTTCCTTCCTTCCTTCCTTCCTTCCTTCCTTCCTTCCTTCCTTCCTCTTATTTCATTACCTACCTTCCTCCTTCCTTCTTCTCATTTTCCTTCCTTCCTCTCATTTCATTTCCTTCCTTCCTTCCTTCCTTCCTTCCTTCCTTCCTTCCTTCCTTCCTTCCATCCATCCATCCATCCATCCATCCATCGTTCCTCTCATTTCCATTTCCTTCAATCCTTCTCTCTTTTCCTTCCTTCCTTCCTTCCTTCCTTCCTTCCTTCCTTCCTTCCTTCCTCTTATTTCATTACCTACCTTCCTCCTTCCTTCCTCTCATTTTCCTTCCTTCCTCTCATTTCATTTCCTTCCTTCTTTCCTTCCTTCATTTCCATTTCCTTCCATTCTTCTCTTTTCCTTCCTTCGTTCCTCTTATTTCATTACCTCCCTCCCTCCCTTCCTCTCATTTCATTTCCTTCCTTCTCTCCCTCCCTCTTCCTTCCTTCCATTTCCTCCATCCTTCCTTCCATTCCATTTCCCTCCATTCTTCTCTCATTTCCTCCCTCCCTTTCCCTCCCTTCCATTTCCTTCCTTCCTTTTTCCTTCCTTCCTTTTTCCTTCCTTCCTCCCTGCCTCCTTCCCTCCATCCATCCCTCCCTCCCTCCATCCAACCATCCATCCACCCATCCTGCTAATTTTCAGCAATTCCCCTGGTTTTTCTCCTTCGCAGACATCAGCTGCTGCCCACCCTTTTACTCCAGATCCAGAAAATCCACACCACGGGGCAACACCTGAAATCCAAAACCGGGGCAGAGCATCGCTGGCTCCAGAGACATTTCCGAGACCCATTTGTGAAGAGAGCCAAAGAGAGGAACTATCGTTGCCGAAGTGCCTTCAAATTGCTGGAGATTGACGACAAACATCACCTCTTTCGGCCTGGGCTGCATGTCCTTGACTGTGGGTCGGCCCCTGGAGCCTGGGCCCAGGTGGCTGTGGAAAGGGTCAATGCCGCAGGATCTGGTGAGTGGATGCCTAAGGCTGCTGGTTTGCAACCTGCTCTAAGCCAGCCATACTGCGGTTTGGTTCGTTTGGGATGGCGTCACTTTTTACCTTCTGTCTGATTCCTGGATTCTGATGGAGTATTCTTCATTGCAAGGATATATGGGCAGAAATATAGATTGGGTGGGGAAAGAGGGACTGGTCCAAAATCACCCAGTTGGCTTTCATGCCTAAGGCGGAATTAGAACTCACCATCTCCTGAGAATTGGCAACAAAGTCACCCAGCTGGCTTTCATGTCTAAAGTGGAACTAGAATTTCCCTTCCCCTGGTGATTGGAACCAAAGTCACCTATCTGGTTTTCATCTTTAAGGCAGGACTAGAGCTCACGCTTAAAGCTCTGTAAGACCTCCATTCTTCAATTCTGATTTTTGGTTTAACACCGACTCAGGTTCACCCCGTTGAATTTCCATAAAGAACTTTAAGCTTTCTGACATTGCTCCATTCTAACTGCCTTGTTGCTCTTTACGTTTTAAAAACACTTCCTTGTTACGTTTGCAATTTTGTGTTTCTCTTCCTCTTATTTTTTTTCAATCCTCACATTTTTCTTAGCCTGGATATTTATTTCCAACCGTAACTATAGCCAGTGCTAGAATAGAGCGGTCTGTACGGTACAATTCCCAATAATGGGAAGGACAAACATATTTTGGGACATCTTTCCAGATCGATGCCACCTTCTCTATTCTCTGCTTGGTGATCAAGAAGCAAAATAACACTGAGGAAATATGCAGATTGGAAGGATATATAGGTAGTCCTGATTTACAGTAGGTCACTTAGTGGCTGTTCAAAGTTACAATGGCCCTTTACGACCATTTTCACACTTACGACTGTTGCAGTATTGCCCTGGTCATGTGATCGAGATTCAGATGTTTGGCAATTGAGATTCTGACCAGCAAAATTAATGGGAAAACTCTATTAACAAACTGTATTGCTAACATAACATCCGCAGTGGTTTACTTAGAAAGCTGTGACGAGAAAGGTTGTAAAATGGGGCAAAACTCAACAAATGTCTCGCTTAGAATTTTTGTTCTTGTAAGTCAAAGCCTGCCTGTATATCTACAGCTTTGTCTCCCTCTTAGGAAACAAAGTTATGTATTTTATGATTATAATGATCATTATATTAATGGCAGGGATTATTATAAGGGTAGGGAAAGCGCCCCAGAGGGAGACCACAGCTGTGATACAAGGATATTTGCAAGAGGGATTTTAAGGCCTTGGGAATGGACATTAACAGCTGGGAAACCTTGAACTCTGATCGTTTCAGCTTGGAGGCTAAAGGCACAGCATGGCCTTCTCCAATTCGGAGAGATGCTTGTTCAGCAGGCTAAGGCAAAGAGGCTGTCGGGTGCTCCTTCATTTAATAATCAGGAAAGAAACCACTCAACTCCATTCTTAGAATTAAGTGTACTTCTACTAATTACAAACGAATAGTAGCAAAGCAAAGCTGAGTCTGAGTAAATTGGCGCGAAAGCAATGGATATCATGTACAATTCAATCCCCTCCCCTTGGCACCCCATTTCATAGTCCAATAATAATTCACCCAACTGTCGGGTGGGAGATAACTTCAAAAAACATCATCAGGGTGGAATGCTGGACAGTTGGCCTTGGCGGGAAACTCCCTTCTTCCACATGTGCAGAGAGATGGTCAAGACAGCTTCTAATAACAATCCTCCAGCACATAATGATTCCCCTCCCAATTACCATGCCCCCGCCCTCCCAGTTTCAAAGCAGCAGCGAAGCAGAGGCTGACATCGGCCTTCCTGGAACCAGCGAAATCTGGGGGCTGGGCAGGGGACAGAATGCCCCTGGCCCCAGTGTGGAAGGGATTGCCACTCCCGAATTGGCCTTTTTAGCCACCCCAGATGCTGCTGTTAAGACCTCTTTCCAGAGCACGATACCATCGTCTTTTGAGACTGAAGGATGCTGAACCCAAACTAGAAAGGGGGCAGGGGCTTACTTCCCTGTCTCAGACATTGTGATTGAGAAAGTGGAAGCAAAATGCTGACCTTGTTTGCTTTTTGCAAATCCTACCTGTTTTATTGCGTGACCCGTCAAAAGCGCGGAGGACAAAATCGCGCTCGAAAGCGCGCATGTGATGTCATCACAGCACGACGAAAAAAATTAAAAATTGAAATAAAATTAAAATTAAAGCAAGCCGATTCACATAAAGGTAAGGGTTAGGTTTAGGGTTAGGGTTAGGTTAAGGGTTAGGGTTAGGTTTAGAGCGTTAGCGTTAGGTTTAGCGTTAGGTTAAGGGTTAGCGTTAGGTTTAGCGTTACGTTAACGGTTAGGTTTAGGGTTAGATTTAGGGTTAGGTTAAGGGTTAGGTTTAGAGTTAGGTTTAGGGTTAGGTTTGGGGGAGTTAGGGTAAGGTTTTAGCTTTATTTTTACATTTTTTGATCACAGCGCAATGTTTTCGTCGCGCTGTGATGACGTCAAATGCGCGCTTTCGTCGAGCGCGATTTTGTCCTCCGCGATTTTGTGGTGGAACCGTTTTATTGCACTTTGAGCAAACTGACAGCCTCGGTTAGGAAGTAGCTGGAATATTTCAAAACTATAAATGTGTTTTTCTGCAGATTCCATTTTTTTTCCATTCCTGCTTCCTTTGCTATATGTGAGTGTGGGGAGGGGGTTGCCTCAGACTTCACAATGTGTCATAAAGTGTGATTGTTTTGAATCGGCCTATTTATATTAATCTCCTTCTATCCAATAAATATTGCCAAGCATGTTTTTCCCCCCTCTCAAGTATTGACAGTTTATTGCTGGATAAATTCTTCCCTCCGTTAGAATATGTGATTTATTTATTTTTTTAAATCTCCACCCGAGGCTTCGTTTTAATATTGTGGGTTTTTCCTCTGGGAAATGATAGTGAGAGCAGTCTTGAAAAGCTTCAATTTAATTAATTAGTGTCAGGCAAAAAGTGCCCTGACAGCAGAAAACGTTACTGTTGGCTGACTTTGGAGTGGTTTGACGACAGTACAAGACAGTGATTGATGATGAGGATTTCTGAATTATTGATCCTTACAAAAAGCCTTGCTCATAAAAATAAAATAAAACCTCCTTGTTAGGAAGGTGCTAAAAATAAAATGATCGAATTGATTAAGAGGCTGGCCGTGGGTGACTTTCACTAATTTTATTTTTTAAATGCTACAGATAGGGAATGCAGAACGGTTTTCCTATTTTCTTCGTCAGCCTGCGCAAAGCCTTCGCAAAATCTATGAACTCTCTGTCTGCTGTTGACAATAGCAATAGCAGTTAGACTTATATACCGCTTCATAGGGCTTTCAGCCCTCTCTAAGCGGTTTACAGAGTCGGCATATTGCCCCCAACAACAATCCGGGTTCTCATTTCACCCACCTCGGAAGGATGGAAGGCTGAGTCAACCCTGAGCCGGTGAGATTTGAACAGCCTAACTGCAGAACTGCAGTCAGCTGAAGTAGCCTGCAGTGCTGCATTTAACCACTGCGCCACCTCGGCTCTTTTTAATATATATATATATATATATATATATATATATATATATATATATATATATATATATATATATATATATATAGATAGAGATAGAGATAGAGATAGAGATAGAGATATACATATACATATACATATACATATACATATACATATACATATACATATACATATACATATACATATACATATACATATAGATAGATAGATAGATAGATAGATAGATAGATAGATAGATAGAAAGAAAGATAGAGAGGGAGAGAGGGAGAGATAGGTATAGGTATAGAGATATATAGATAGAGAGAGAATGAGAGAGAGAGAGATAGGTAGAGATATAGATATAGATATAAATAGCAATAGCAATAGCAGTTAGACTTATATACCGCTTCATATGGCTTTCAGCCCTCTCTAAGCGGTTTACAGAGTCAGCATATTGTCCCCAACAACAATCCGGGTCCTCATTTTACCCACCTCGGAAGGATGGAAGGCTGAGTCAACCCTGAGCCGGTGAGATTTGAACAGCCGACAAGAGTTCATAGATTTTGCTAAGTCACAAGATGGCTTCATTTAGTTCTGCTTTTTTGATAAACTAGGGTTTATTGGCTGAGTGCATGTGTGAGCCATCCAACTATGGCTTGTACCATTACACATAGCTAAGTCCCAAAGATGCTTGTCGAGACGCAATTGGACTTTCTTGCTTCCCCCCCCCCTTGAAAATGTTTTGCTTCTGGTCCAAGAAACTTCTTCAGCTTCTTGGATGAGAAGCGAAATGTTTTCAAAGGAAAAAACAACGCAAGGAAGTTCAGTTGCGTTTATTAAAAAAACCTTTGGGACAGCCATGACCTGGATGATTGAAAATCTCCACAGACACATGACTGTTCTGACCCCCTCCTCCGTCCAGTAACGAAAGCCAAGACAAGCGTGAAATGGAATGTCCTTTAATAACAAGACCAGAATCTCGGTGGCTGAAAGCCAAATAAACAAACAGATAAGGACTTTGGCAGCAAGTCCGACAAACTTTGGCAGCAATTCAGACAAACTCTGGCAGCAATCCAGCCTGCCAAGTTCGTTTCTCTTTAGTCAAAGTGTTGATTTCTGCAAGGAGGGCGTGGCACAAGCAGTCTCTTTTATAGTCTGGAGAGGAGCTTAATGACCATCAGCTGAGCGTAATTACCTCCTGTAATTACGTAGTTGTTCTTAACGCCGAGTAGCCCTTCGACGGCGTGCATCCTGGAACAACTCACTGTTGGTTTTTGGATCACTCTCTCTTGTCTCCCCCCCACTGATTCAAGGCTCCGGCGCCTCCTGGTGGCCAACCAGCCTCTCTGCGCCCTGCTCGGAGTCGGAACCCTGTCCAGGGTCCTCCACATCCTCCAGGGCCGACTCATAGGGCCCCTCGCTGTCGGAGTCTGGTGGCAGCTCCAACGGCTCCTGCCAGGCCACAACACATAACTAACAAAATCTAAGCTTAATGCAGTGTGTAAACTCAGCCAAGAAGGTCACTCAATACTTCTATGTAATAAGTAAGGGAGTAACAGAGGTGTGTATAACAGAGTAATAGAGCTGTGTCCTGGAGAAGAATACACACGCTTTCCCTACTCACGCTTTATGGCTTGGACAAGCCATAAGTAGATCATTGACTGCTTGGCATTCCATAGTTTCTAGAAACTGGGCAACAGTTTTCTGTTAAAAAGTAAGAATTAGCTTATACAGAGCCTTTAAAGAAAAAAGATTTATTAACGTAGCATTACTTCTGGGTAATAGTGTACACTCAAGTTCCCTCAAGCCACCATTAAAATAGCCAGTGGAGTAGTAGATATCTTGGTCTTGTTCGTTTGGTAATTCAGGGGGTGTAGATGTCTTTAAAAGCAATCGAACCCACTTGCTTCATAAATTTGCCTATCCGTGGCTATTATGTGATTTCTAAGATCCCAGGCAATATGTCATTTTGCAACGGCTCCTGGAGGAGAACCCTCTAGTGAATGATTTTTATCTTTTATGTCCTCGGTGCTCTTTTCCTCATAAAAATGTCAGGATTTACTTGCCCCTGTGTGGGTCATCAGTCTACTGGCAGTTAAAAAAGGAAAAAAATAAAATTAAAAAAAAACACCAGGAAAAAGGTTTTTTTCCCTGGAATTCTGACTAAGCATCACGAGTGTCTTTTTGTGAACGTTGATATCCTAATGAAATGTGAGGGTAACCTTGGGGGAGAAAGGGAAGAAAATGCTGCTTAGAAGAAACAATTAGATAAGGGAGGCTGGAGCCCCCAGTTGTTTAAAAGTCAGAGGAAAAAAAACTTGGAAAGGAGCCATCTTAATTGATCCAGGAGTTAAGACGGGGAGCTGGGAAGTTTGTAACTTCAGATCTAAAAGATTCTGTCAACATAGCCTTTAAATAAAATAGAATTCCCTTGTCTGGCGGTGTTTCTGTCTAGCTCATCTGGATGGACCGACTAATATTTGGCACCGAGGTTTCAAAAAGAGCCAGGTTTTCTTAACATTTTCTCTCTTAAACAATTCTTCTTCCACCTGCAGAGAAAAAAAATCCAAATACTGTTTGCCTCAAATGCCAAAACGTGATCTGCAAACTGATTTATGCGGGCCCAGCTCATTTAATTAGTTGAAACCCAGTAGAAAATCAGAAAGTGGGGCTAAATGAATAAATTCTCTGAACTTGACAACTTTCTGGCTTGTGGACTTCCAATGACCAGAATTCCCCAGGCAGCCATGTTGGCTGGGGGATTCTGGCTGTTGAAGTCCCCAAGTCTTAAAAGTTGCTAAGTTTGGAGATCCCACTAACTCTTTGGCTAACACTGGTTAACAGATGCATAGTTGGAAACTGTAGATGGGTTAACCAGTGTGGTATCTAGCCAAAGAATCTGGGGCTTCTTTGAAGACCAATGTTGTTAGTTGCGAAGTTGTGTCTGACCCATCGCGACCCCATGGACAACGTTCCTCCAGGCCTTCCTGTCCTCTACCATCCTCTGGAGTCCATTGAAGCTCACGCCAACGGCTTCGGGGACTCCAGCCACCTCCTTCTCTGCCGTCCCCTTCTTCTTCTTTTGCCCTCCATCCTTCCCAGCATGAGGCTCTTCTCCAGGGAGTCCTTCTTCCTTCTCATCAGGTGGCCAAAGTCTTTGAGTTTCCTCTTCAGGATCTGGCCTTCTAAAGAGCAGCCAGGGTGGATCTCCTCTAGGACTGACCAGTTGGATGGCCTTGCTGTCCAAGGGACTCAGGAGATAGATAGGTAGGTAGGCAGGCAGGCAGATAGACAGATAGATAGGTAGGTAGGTAGAAGTCCCCTTCTTCTTCTTCTTCTTCTTTTGCCCTCCATCCTTCCCAGCATGAGGCTCTTCTCCAGGGAGTCCTTCTTCCTTCTCATCAGGTGGCCAAAGTCTTTTGAGTTTCCTCTTCAGGATCTGGCCTTCTAAAGAGCAGCCAGGCTGGATCTCCTCTAGGACTGACCAGTTGGATGGCCTTGTAGTCCTTCTTCTTTTGCTCTCCATCGTTCCCAGCATGAGGCTCTTCTCCAGGGAGTCCTTCTTCCTTCTCATTAGGTGACCAAAGTCTTTTGAGTTTCCTCTTCAGGATCTGGCCTTCTAAAGAGCAGTCAGGGTTGATCTCCTCTAGGACTGACTGGTTGGATGGCCTTGCAGTCCGAGGGACTCAATGCAGGAGTCTTGTCCAGCACCAGAGTTCAAAGGCCTCCATTCTTTGGCGCTCAGCCTTCCTTATGGTCCAACTTTCACAGCCATCCATTGCAACTGGGAATATCGTTGGAAGACCGATAAACGCCTTTTAACCTGCTTTTTGTTTCCCCTAGACCCAAAACTTCCCGTCGGCTTTGTCCTCGGAGTTGATCTTCTTCACCTCTTCCCTCTGGAAGGAGCGGTTTTTCTCCCACACGCCGATGTCACAGATCTGGCCACCCACGAGGAGATCCAAACCCTTCTCCCGAAAGGCAAAGCGGACATCATCCTAAGCGACATGGCACCGAACGCCACCGGCATCCGGGAATTCGACCATCAGAAGTTGATTCATCTCTGCCTGTCCCTTCTGGATCTGACCCGAGGCATTTTGCAGCCGGGAGGGATCCTGCTGTGCAAATTCTGGGATGGCAAGGACAGCCACCTCCTCCGAAGCCGGCTGTTGCAAGATTTCCAGGAAGTGAAGACCCTGAAGCCTCAAGCGAGCAGAAAAGAATCGGCCGAGACTTTTTTCTTAGCCAAAACCTACCGAGACGTGTCAGAGGCGCAGCTGAATAAACTTGAATAGCTCCATCATGCATTCTGTCAGCTGCGACTTCATTTAGTAATCAGGAAAGAAACCACTCAACTCCCATTTGTTTGAAATCAAGTGTACTTTTACTAATTACAAACGAACAGTAGCGAAGCTAAGCTGAATCTGGTTAATTAGGCGCGAAAAGCGAATAATATCATGTATAGTTCAATCCCCTCCCCTTGGCACCCCAGTCCATAGTCCAATTATAATTCACCCAACTGTCAGGTGGGAGATAACTTCAAAGGTCATCACCAGGATGGAATGCTGGACAGTTAACCTTGATTTGATTTGATTATATTTATATGCTGCCCTTTTCCCCCGAAGGGGACTCAGGGCGGCTCACAATTCAAATCAGGGAAGGGGGGTACAGACAGAAAATAAAAGACAAAACATAACAATACATAATTTAAAAACGCACAACAGTCATACCATTCGAGACAGGGGCAACAGCTCTTTAGCCCCAGGCCTGTCGGAACAGCCAGGTTTTAAGGGCTTTGCGGAAGGCCTGGAGGGTGGTGAGGGTTCGAATCTCCACGGGGAGTTCGTTCCAGAGGGTCGGAGCAGCCACAGAGAAGGCTCTCCTCCGGGTAGTCGCCAGTCGGCACTGGCCGGCGGATGGAATTCGGAGGAGGCCTAATCTGTGGGATCTAATCGGTCTAGTGAACCTTGGCGGGAAACTCCCTCCACATGCACAGTAAGACAGTCAGGTCAGTGTCTAGAATCTTCCTCCAGCACATCATGATTCCCCTCCCAATTATCATGTCCCCCCTCCCCGTTTCAATGGCAGCCGAAGCAGCAGCAAAGCAGAGGCTGACACATTCTGTATGGCATCGCTTAGAACAGTGGTTCCCAAACTTGGCAACTTTAAGACTTGTGGACTTCAACTCCCAGAATTCTCCAGCCAGCTCAGCTGGCTGGAGAATTCTGGGAGTTGAAGTCCACAAGTCTTAAAAGTTGCCAAGTTTGGGAACCACTGGCTTATAATTAAAGTGCCAGGAAAGTTTGCAACAATAGCTGCATTTTCTGTTTGCAGGTTGAAATTTTGCCGTGTTAGTGGAGGAGTGGAGTTCTTGGTGCTCTTTGAGCCTGACGGTTTTCTTACAGACGTTTCATAACCCAACTAGGGAACCTTATCAATTGCTAGAAGGGGGTGGGATTGGAGGAGGAGGAGGAAGAGGATGACAACGACTTTGGTGTCCTTGGTGTTCTCTGAGCTGGGTGGTTTTCTTGCCCTCGTTTCCTGACCCAACTAGGTAACATAATCAGTGCTAGAAGGGAGTGGGATTGGACGAAGAGGAAGAGGAAGGACTGTGGAATCCTTGGTGTTCTCTGAGCTGGGT
This sequence comes from Thamnophis sirtalis, assembly GCF_051295495.1. Lineage (NCBI taxonomy): Eukaryota > Metazoa > Chordata > Lepidosauria > Squamata > Natricidae > Thamnophis > Thamnophis sirtalis. The sequence goes on along the minus strand of NW_028261394.1, from coordinate 3,100,451 downwards.
GGTTTTCTTGCAGACCTTCCATGACCCAACTAGGGAACAACATCAGTGCAACCTCACTCCTTTCTGGCACTGATGATGTTCCCTAGTTGGGTCACGAAACGTCTTTAAGAAAACCATGAAGCTCAGAGAGAATCAAGGGCCCCTTGAGCTAAAAAAAAAAATATTCCAGAAGTGCTGGAGACGTTTGTGTACAATGTTAATTATAAGTTGTATAAATAAATAAACAATAGGACAAAATACAAGCTCTCTGCTGTGTCCATTCAGAAATAAGCTGTTGTACGACTTCATTCCCAGATTAAGACACCCGGAGCCTCTCTCTAGCCACAGCTGCCAACAAAAACTTCCATCGAAAAGATAACTTATTTACTGTTTATTTATTGAAACGTAGCCTCATCTTGAAAGAACTCAGGGCAACTTGTGGTCCATAAACCAGCATAGCAACAATGTAAAGCGGTATAAAATCACACAGAAACATTATAATAATGTAGCAATAATGCAAAACAATACAAATAGTATAAAACAGTGTAAAATAGCATAAAACAATATAAAAGCAATACAAATAGGATAAAAACAGTGTAAAACAGTGTAAAACAATACAAATAGTATAAAAACAGTGTAAAACAATGTAAAACAATACAAATAGTATAAAAACAGTGTAAAACAATGTAAAGCAATACAAATAGTATAAAACCAGTTTAAAACAATATAAAACAATACAAATAGGATAAAAACAATGTAAAACAATACAAAGAGTATAAAACCAGTGTAAAACAATATAAAAATACAAATAGTATAAAACTAAAACAATGTAAAAATACAAATAGTATAAAAACTATAAAACAATGTAAAAATAAAAATAGTATAAAAACTATAAAACAATGTAAAAATAAAAATAGTATAAAAACTGTAAAACAACGTAAAAATACAAATAGTATAAAAACTGTAAAACAACGTAAAAATACAAATAGTATTAAAACTGTAAACTGTAAAACTATGTAAAAATACAAATAGTATTAATAGTATTAAAAACGATGTAAAAATACAAATAGCATAAAAACAGGGTAAAACAATATAAGAACAATACAAAATATCATCAAACCGTATAAAAACCATCAGCAATTTAAAAAAAGAACCGAAAAACTCGGCGATGCAAGTTTTAATATTGTCTTTCCTCCAAACTGATTTCCCCCCTCCCTTTTTCCCCCGAGAAATACCACCCTCCGCCGGAAGAGGGCGTCGCGCCCTCCTCTTGATTTCCCGCCGCGCGCCTCTATTCTGAGCGCTACGGCCTTCCTTCAGCGAAGCAAGCCGGGCGCTTCTACGCCCGAGAGGCGGCGGGGGGGGGGGGGAGCGAAATCTCGCGGGAGCTGGGCGGGGAACTCTCGCGGCGCCCGAGGAAGGAAGGAGGGCGGAGCGAGCAGAGCTGTGGCCATGGCCGATTGGGGAGGGTGAGTGCGCGCGCGGGAGAGGCCGAGGGTGTCACGTGGGTCCCGCGCGGGCGGGGCGGCAGAAGGGCGGGAGGGCGGCGGCCGGGGCGGAGGGGTCTCGTCTCGTCGCCTCAGGGACCCCGGTTTTTTTGGGGGGGAGGGCGGGCGGGTGGGTTAACGGGCTTCTCTCCCACCGGCGTCGGTGTTTCCTGGAGCTGGGGATCGTGGCCCGAGACTCATGCCGCCCCGCACGGCTTCTTCTTTCTCGGTTGGTGTGCCGAGAGTGCTCCTGGGCATGTACAGAGTGCCCTACCGCGCCTTGCGGTCTGAACGTAGAGAAACCCCCCTTGCTAACTCCCCGCTGCTTGGGAGTCCCATCTGCGATCTTTTTTTTTTTTTAGCAGGAGTGCTCTTCCCATCCAACACAACAACAGACACAAACCACACAGACCAGTTTGTGCAAAACAAGATAAACTGGGATGGATGGGATGAAGATGAGCAGATCATATTGCCTCTCGATTTCGTTAGCCGGAGTTGCATGGATGAAATGGGGGGGGGGGAGCGTAGGAAAAACCCCATGCCAAAAAAGAAAAAGAAAAAAAAAGTTGCATCAAGAAGTACTACAAAACCCAACCTAAAATTATATTATGATGCAGTAGCATTATCTGCAATTAGTGATTGGATTGATGTAACAAATGATAGGATACTTAATATCGAGGGGTATGATCTGGTATATGGCTGGCATGCTTAACAAAAAAAGTGGGCAAGAATTTTAAAAGTCATATTTTAGGTGTGCTCTACTGCGGTTTGGAAAAAAAAATCAATATAAATTAAATGAGAAGATACCCATGTGGGCAATTCCTAGGCATGCAATAGAAAATATGAACATAGCACAAAAAGAGGATAGAATTACTTAACAGACAGCTTCTTACCCTAGAAAGGGGTGTATTACAGCTAAAATCCTTAGATGGTATTAAAAGAGGAAAAGGTAATTCAGACATGGTTCCAGTATGGACAGCTACAGGCCAGGTGGAAAACAGATCAAAAAATTGGTTTCATGCCAAGTCGAGGATAACTTATTTAAACAAATAAGAGATCAAAGTTTAATGCATATAAAGAGGATATATAATGTACTAATACAGATGGATTCCGAAACAGAATTAGTTAAAGACTGTATGATAAAGTGGGCTCAAAATATTGAAGAACCAATAATGTTGGATACATGGGAAAGACTTTGGGTAAGAAGAAGTACTACAAAACCTCTAAACTCCAGGAGGGCCCATCTGCAGGCAGGGCAGGGGACGATGGGTTTGAAGCCAGGCTCTTCCCAGGGTGGGGAAGGCGCCCCCTGACTCTCTTGGCTTTTGTGGGTCTTTCCTCTTCAACCGTTGAAGGTTGTGTAGGCTCTTCCCAGGGTGGGGAAGGCGCCCCCTGACTCTCTTGGCTTTTGTGGGTCTTTCCTCTTCAACCGTTGAAGGTTGTGTTACGATTTTGCTTCTGCTTTGCTTTTGATTTTTTGCAACACGTGGCTTCTCTTGGGGTTGTGTGATTGTTGTCCCAAAAACTGGTTAAAAGGCAATGGAAACAAAGAGAACCCAGTGTTGCAAAAAGAGCAAAGTCACAAACACAAACTCTGCAGGAACAAGAAAGGAAGCTAACAAAAGTGTAAAAGAAAAAAGATTAAAAAAAAGAAACAAGACATTCCTGATTTCTTTTCCAGCAAATGCAGATTACAAAAATTATTCTTTACGGTTACAAAAAGATCTCTTTTTTCCTATTATTATCAAAACCACAAATCAAAAGCTCATTTTTTTTTACTCCTTTCATGCAAACAAATATAAGAGGTTTCCAGACAGCAGTAAAATTGGGAGTCTTTGGTGCCCTCTGACCTTGATTATTTTCTTGCAGGCGTTTCATGACCCAACTAAATAACATCATCAGAGCTAGAAGGGAGTGGGTGGTTTGTGGAGAGGAGGAGGAGGGAGGAGGAGAAGGACTGTGGGGTCCTTGGTCCCCTCTGAGCTTGGTAGTTTTCTTCCAGGCGTTTCACGACCCAACTAGGTAACATCATCAGTACTAGAAGAGAGTGGGGTTTTGAATTGTAGGCAATTCTTCCTTCTTCCAGTACTGCGCCACCAACAATCTTGCTGCCGTTGTCAAATTCAGAATCAAATTAGTCTCTATAACTGTACACTCTGTAATTATACCCAACAAGAATAACTGAGGAGTAAACTTTATCCTCTTTTTAAGAATATTTTGAATAACCCACCATATTTTTATCCAAGAATGGACGTTAAAAGTAACAAACTTAGCAGAGATGGCTAAAATATCAGCATACATCAAGGACTCTTCAGATGAGAAATACAAGCTGGAATGGAGAAGATGGATTGATTACATTCAAAATAAATATGGGGCTAAGAAATTTCAGTTAGCTTATGAATGAATGAACAAGGAATGTTACAACTCATCTAAAGTTAGCTTTGCAAAAGGGGAGTTAAAAGTACAAGCGAGGGACGATGCTAAAGTTAGTTTATTTTAGTCTATGATTGCTAAATGTTTATATCCTGTATTTGCTATGGGAGGTTAGGGGGGGAGAGGATGTGGGATGGGGGGGGGAGCTGAGGGAGGGAAGGGGAAAGGTATATAATTGTAAAACTCATTAAAACTTTTAATAAAAAGAAAGAAAAGAGTGGGGCTTTATGTAGTGGAGGAGGAGTTCAGTTTATTATTATTATATTTAATAATAATATTAAATTATTAAGGAGTTGGAGGAGGTCTGTGGAGTCCTTGTTGCTCTCTGAGCTTCAATGTTTTCTTGTGGACATTTCACGACCCAACTAGGTAACATCATCCAATCGCTTCCAACTCCATAGTTCAACCCTGAGTTGCAGATACCCTCTTCTTTCGACAGCAATAAATGTATTTGCCACTTTTTCTCTAATCAAAGAAGTCAAGACTATTTTTTTTTAAACTGATTTGGAGAGCTGCAGTTCGGGATGCATTAACTTGACGTGCGCGGAGAGAAAGCTCCTAAATTTTATTTTATTTTTTAAAAAAACCTATTTTTAATTGTATGGACAGTGGAACCCGGATGCAGATGGAGGAGGCCGAGGGGAACACCACCGTCTTCTCCATCCTGAAGTCCTACAACCACTTCATGGCCCTCTCCATGGAGGAATCGTCCGTCCAGGAGACCCCAACATCTCCCCCGGGCTCACTCCAGACACACTACCAGCAAATGATGAAGGTGAGACAGTGCTGCTCAGTGGTCACACTCGGCAAACAAGCCGATCACCTACCAAGCGAGGATAAATTTAGCAAACTGAATAATGACATATATATATATATGTCAGACTGTGGAGGGCGATATGCTGACTCTGTAAACCGCTTAGAGAGGGCTGAAAGCCCTATGAAGCGGAATATAAGTCTAACTGCTATTGCTATTGCTAAATGGAGAGATTGCAGAGGAAGGGATTACAAGAGAATAAGTTATGCTGTCTGGAGAATTCTGGGAGTTGAAGTCCACAAGTCTTAAAAGTTGTTAAGTTTGGAGACCTTCGATCTAAGAGCCGAGGTGGCGCAGTGGTTAGGGTGCAGCACTGCAGGCTACTTCAGCTGACTGCTAGTTCTGCAGTTCGGCTGTTCAAATCTCACCGGCTCAAGGTTGACTCAGCCTTCCATCCTTCCGAGGTGGGTGAAATGAGGACCCAGACTGTGGGGGCAATATGCTGACTCTAAACTGCTTAGAGAGGTATATAAGTCTAACTGCTATTGCTATTACCGCTTGGTGTCTTTTCCCCCTCTCGGTGTCAACGGATCAGCTGGAAGAGCAGGCCGGGCAAATCCATTCGGGCACGCGGATGTTGCAGATGGAGCGGGAGAAAATGCAGATGGAATTAAGTCACAAGAGGGCTCGGATCGAACTCGAGAAGGCCGCCAACCTGAACGCCAACAAGTTTGAGGTGAGCTGGGGAGCCAGATGAAGAGCTGGGCTCGTGCATCGCCCGGGTGCGTTTGTAACTTGGTGTCGAGGTCCCAGGTAGCATCTCCCATCAAATAAAAGCCCGAGGTTAAGAGTTTCCTCAAAGCTGCCCTTTATGAGAAGAGCCATGTTGGCACCTCTGGGAAAACCCGAATCTGAGACCCTCCCGGTTTTCCCCACCCAGTTGAAAGTCAAATGTGAAAAAACGAGTCAAATGTAATAAAGGTTGTTATACATGGAATATATAGAATGTTATATATAGAGTGAAGAAAAAAGATGTATGAAAGATATAGATATAGATATAGATATAGATATAGATAGATATATTATTTATTATTTATTAATAGAATTTATATGCCGCCCAATCCCGAAGGACTCCGGGTGGCGTACAAAAAGAAGAGGAAGAAAGAAATTATATATATAAAAAGACAGATTTAAAAGCACAAACCCCAAAAAATCAGGGATGGTAAACCAGGCATTAGGGATGCTAATGGAAGATACCTCAGGTGAGAGACTTTCGCAGGTAAAGCAGAGAAGGAAAAAGAGAAACAACAGTGTAATTATTCAAAAAGAGAAAAGGAACCATTGAAAAAAGAGAAATTCTCAGATTGAAGGACTCCGTGCCGAAATGCGATGGACTGGATTACACAAAGCAACAGCTTGACATGAACATTGGGAAACCGAAAACCGAAATGTTCCGTGGGCATTTTTATTTTTTTCATTTTTGTTATTTTGAAAGATAGGGAAGGAAAATTGGCCTAAGTGGTTTAAGATGGTGCATTAAAGACGGGGAAATGGAAAAGAACAAGCATTGCGCGCAAGTGTTTTATCAAAGGAACACGGGGGGGAGATAAAAAAGGCGTTTAGATGGAGAATGGCAAAACCGTTGATTGTGGTAAGGGGGAAAGCCGTGGGCTGTATAATGGCTAGATGCGACTGATTTGCATCACAAAGCAAGCCACGATCCGGTTGGAAGGCGGCTACACCGGCCTTCGTGTAAAAAACTACGGATTGACCATAAAAAGCATGGAATCCAGCTTTGGAAATGACTTGAGCCAAGATTTTTACAGGGTTTTAAAATCCAGACTGTGGAATATAACACATTGAAACACTGTGGGATGCTCTCTAAGCTTGGTAGGGGTTTTTTTGGGGGGGGGGGTGGGCAGGCGTTTCATGACCCAACTAGGTAACATCATCAGGGCTAGAGGAGAGAGGAGGGAGGGTTCATCATCACGGCACAGATGAGATTACCTAGTTGGGTCATGAAATGCGTACAAGAAAACAACCCAACTCAGTGGGCCCAAGGACCCCACAGTCCCCCTCCTCTTCCACTCCACAACCCCCCTCCCCTCCTTTCTAGCACTGATGATGTTCCCTAGCTGGGTCATGAAACGTCTCCCAAGAAAACCACCCAGATCAGAGAGCACCAGGGACCCCACAGTCCTCTTCCTCCCATCTTCCTCCTCTTCCCCCCCTTTTCTTCCTCCTCCCTCATTCTCTTCCTCCCCTTCTCCTATCCTTTTCTTCCTCTTCCTCCTCCCCCTTTCTCTTCCACCTCATCCCCTTTTATTCCTCCTCCCTCGTTCTCTTCCTGTCCTTCTCTCCTTTTCCTCCCTTTTCCTTTTCCTCCTCCTCCTCCCTCCTTTCTTCCTCCTCTCCTCATTCTCTTCCTCTTCTTCTCCTTTTCTTCCTCTTCCTCCTCTCCTCCATCTTTCTCTTCCTCTCCTCTTCCTCTTTCACTCTACAATCCCCACTCCATTCTAGCACTGATGATGTCCCCTAGCTGGGTCGTGAAACGTCTCCCAAAAAATCCACCAAGCTCAGAGAGCACCAGGGACCCCCACAGTCCTCTTCCTCCCATCCTCCTCCTCTTCCTCCCCCTCCCCTTTTCTTCCTCCTCCCTCATTCTCTTCCTGTCCTTCTCTTTTTCCTCCTCTTCCTCCCCCCTTTTCTTCCTCCTCCCTCATTCTCTTCCTGTCCTTCTCTTTTTCCTCCTCCTCCTCCCCCCTTTTCTTCCTCGTCTCCTCATTCTCTTCCTCCCCTCCTCTCCTTTTCTTCCTCTTCCTCCTCCCCCTTTCTCTTCCACCTCCTCCCCTTTTATTCCTCCCCCCTCATTCTCTTCCCGTCCTTCTCTCCTTCTTCTCCCTTTTCCTTTTCTTCCTCCTCTCCTCATTCTCTCCCCCCTTCTCTCCTTTTCTTCCTCTTTCTCCTCCCTCTTTCTCTTCCTCTCCTCCTCCTCTTTCACTCTACAATACCCACTCCATTCTAGCACTGATGATGTTCCCTAGCTGGGTCGTGAAACGTCTCCAAAAAAAATCCACCAAGCTCAGAGAGCACCAGGGACCCCCACAGTTCAACCCTGAGCTACAAATCTCCTCTTCTCTTGGTACCCCCAAACGTTGCTGCCGTTGAAAAGAACTTCGATTTATTGATGCCGCCTTTCCGTGATACAGAACTGGTAGTCCTCGGCTTACGGCTTAGCAACCGTTGGAAGTTACGACAGGCCTACCTCGAGGGTACGTGGACCCTACCTCCGAAGGTTACCTCCAAGCGACTTGAAATCCTTTCGTAATGGTCGTATTTTTTTCCTCCTAAACTTTCTCTTGCTGTCTTCTTTCCAGCGGGAAGCGGATCGCAACCAGGATCTCCTGAAGCGCATCAAGCAGTGTCAGGAGAGGGAGACCGAGGCGAACAATGCCCTCCAGGAGCAACTTGAGGCCAACAAGGCCTGCCAGAAGGACATGGAGGCCCTGAATAAGAAGCTGCAGGAGAAGGAGGCCAAGCTGACCGAGGCCAATGAAGTGAGGGCCGAGCCGTTGATTGGGTGAAAGTGTATTTGATGTCATTCGGGAGTCTTAAAAAGGGTGATGATAGTCCAAATAACTTTTGTGTTGTAGGAGTTAGGTGACAGGTGTTTTTTTTTAAAGGACACCGAGTGGTGACTTTTCCTTGAAATGAATGGTAGCGCCTTCTGATGCTTTAAGGCTGGGATGGTAACATGTTAAGAAGCTGTACCGTTAAGCGATTCCAGAGGGAGGATTCTTGGGGGCATAAATAAGAATAATGGACAGTTTGAAATAAGGAGAGGTTTCATGGCAGGGAGAACAATTAACCAGTGGAACGACTTCCCACCAAAAGCTGCAACACTGGAAGTTTTTAAAGGAAAGACAAATGGGTAGCCGTTTGCCTGGAATGGTATCGGGTCTCCTGCTTGAACAGGGGGCTGGACTAGAAGATCTCCAAGTTCCCTTCCAGCTCTATTCATTCTCTCTCTCTCTCTCTCTCTCTCTCCATCTGTCTCTTTCTCTTTCTCTCCATCTGTCTCTTTCTCTTTCTCTATATCAATCTATATCTATCTATCTATCTATCTATCTATCTATCTATCTATCTATCTATCTATCTATCTGTATATATCTATCCATCCATCATCTATCATCCATCTCTCTCTCTCTCCCTATATATCTTTCTCTCTTTCTCTACCTTTATCTATTATCTATCTATCTATCTATCTATCTATCTATCTATCTATCTATCTATCTATTATCTATCTATCTATCTATCTATCTATCTATCTATCTATATCTATATCTATATCTATATCTATATCTATATCTATATCCATCCACCATCTATCATCCATCCATCCATCTGTATCTATATCTATCCATCCATCATCTATCATCCATCTCTCCCTTTCCCTCTCCCTCTCCCTCTCCCTATCTATCTATCTATCTATCTATCTATCTATCTATCTATCTATCTATCTATCTATCTATCTATCTACCTATCTATCTACCTATCTTTCTCTCTTTCCCTACCTATCTATTATATCTATCTATCTATCTATCTATCTATCTATCTATCTATCTATCTATCTATCTATCATCTCTCTCTCTCATCTATCTATCCATCCACCATCTATCTATCATCCATCCATCCATCCATATCCATCCATCATCTATCCATCCATCCATCCATCCATCTCTCTATCTCTCTCTCTCTCTCTCTTTCTCTCTTTCTCTACCTTTCTCTATTATCTATCTATCTATCTATCTATCTATCTATCTATCTATCTATCTATCTATCTATCTGCATCTATATCTATCTATCCATCCATCAACTATCACCTCTCTCTTTCTTTCTGTATCTATATCCATCCATCCATCTCTCATATATATCTATCTATATAGAGCTGAGGTGGCGCAGTGGTTAAATGCAGCACTGCAGGCTACTTCAGCTGACTGCTAGTTCTGCAGTTCGGCTGTTCAAATCTCACCGGCTCAGGGTTGACTCAGCCTTCCATCCTTCCGAGGTGGGTGAAATGAGGGCCCGGATTGTTGTTGGGTGCGACATGCTGACTCTGTAAACCGCTTAGAGAGGGCTGAAAGCCCTATGAAGCGGTATATAAGTCTAACTGCTATTGCTATTGCTATATCTATATCATGGCGAGAAGCCCGAAATTGGAGAGAAATCGCAAAGCGAACTCTCTGGTTCCCGGAATGACTCTGCAATTGCTTTGCAAAGGCCAGGAAAGCCGAAAAAGGCTGCTTCAGATCTTTATTTTCTTTTCCTGGCCCGCCTGTAATCTAGGTTTGAAAACTGGCTTATCCGGCTCTGTGCCAAATTTAAGGCCGTCACCGTTGCTTATCCGTGGGAGGACTTACACAAGCTCTCTCTTGAAAGCGCAGGCGGGGAGGAAGCCTTTCCCCATTTGCATCCCTTTGATGGGGTCTTTACTAGATGGAGCAGGCTGCCTTTGAAAGTTTCCCCTTGCAAGTCCTTTTAGTAAATAACAACACTCGAGGGAGCGTCGGAAGGAACAAAGAACCAGGGCTGCTGCGTGTTAAAAAGGTCCAGATCAGCGTCGTCGGGGTCTCATGTACATATTAGCTTTTGATCAGAAGTTTATTTCTTCTCTGCGGAGCCCAGAATCCCCCATTTGGACATCACAGTGGGGAAAGCAGAAAAGAAAGTACTAAATACACAACTATATATTCAAGAGTGAGATGTAAAGGGGAAAAAACATAGATTAGCGAAGGGAAGGGAATTAGAAACGATGCCAAACTATATTTGGGTTTGTGGGAAATACCATCCCAAGGAAACATAAATTGAGATTTGAAAGAGAAACCCATAACAACAGAAAAAGAAAGGGGGAGAGGACGAGAGGAAGAGGAGGGAAGGAAGAAAGAGGGAAGGAGAAGAGGGTGGAAGGGAGAGAAAGAGAAGACGAGAGGGTAGGAAGGGGAAGAGGAAGAGGAGGAGTAGGGGAGAGGTAAGGGAAGAAGGAAGAGGAAGGAGAGGAGGGAAGGAAAAAAGAAAAGGAGAGGAAGGCTGGAAGGAATAGAAAGAGAAAGAGAGAGGGTAGGAAGGGGGAGAAGAAGAGAGGGGTAGGGGAGGGGCAAGGGAAGAAGGGAAGGGAATAAGAAATGATACCAAATTATATTTGGGTTTGCGGAAATACCATCCCAAGGAAACATAAATTGAGATTTGAAAGAGACACCCATAACAACAGAAAAAGAAAGGGGGAGAGGACGGGAGGAAGAGGAGGGAAGGGAGAAAGAGGTAAGGAGAGGAGGGTGGAAGGGAGAGGAAGAGAAGGAGAGAGGGTAGGAAGGGGAAGAGGAAGAATAGGAGTAAGGGAGAGGTAAGGGAAGAAGGAAGAGGGAGGAGAGGAGGAAGGAAGAAAGGAGAGAAGAGGGCGGGAGAAAAGAAAGGGAAAATAAGATGGTGTTAAAACAAGGGATGGTAAATAAAGCAAATAATCTTTTAAATGGAATAATAAATGTATAAGAACAGCAAATGTAAAGAATATAGCAATAGCCATAGCAATAGCAGTTAGACTTATCTACCGCTTCATAGGGCTTTCAGCCCTCTCTAAGCGGTTTACAGAGTCAGCATATTGCCCCCAACAACAATCCGGGTCCTCATTTCACCCACCTTGGAAAGATGGAAGGCTGAGTCAACCCTGAGCCGGTGAGATTTGAACAGCCGAACTGCAGTCAGCTGAAGTAGCCTGCAGTGCTGCATTTAACCACTGAGCCACCTCGGCTCTGAAGAAGAAGAAGAATAACTATATGAATGTATACCTATAATTGTACGTAAGAGAATAAAAAAACTTTTAAAAATTGAACAGCGAGGCAAATGCGTAAATGAAAAAAAAAATACAGTTAGTCCTCGCCTTACGACCACAATCGAGCCTAAAATTTCCATGGCTTAGCCAGACAGTTGTTAAGTGGATTTTGCCCCACGTTAACGACCATTCTTGCCACAATGGCTAAGACTGAAGTTGTTAAGCCGGCAAACCCGGTTGTGGAATTGAATCTGGCTTCCCCCATCGACTTTGCTGGCCAGGTGGTCACAAAAGGGGATCGTGTGACTCCCCCCTGGGACCCACTGCAGCCGTCATAACTCTGAGCCACTCGCCAAGCATCCGAATTTTGATCACGTGATCGTGGCTTTGCTGTAGTGTGAAAAACGTCCATAAGTCCACCTTTTTTCCCCCACTGCCTTTACAATTTCGTAATGGTTACTAAATGAACTTCTGTGGCTGCCTCTACGTTTACTCACCAAAATTTTGTTTGCTACGAGACGGGCAGCCAATGAAGAAACAAATCAATTCAATAAATTCAATAATGGGGATGCTGCAGCGGTTGTGAGAAACCTTTTAGTGCCATTGTAACCTTGACCTGTCCCTAAACAAACTGTTGTGAGTCAAGGACTACCTGTAGGAAAAAGATCCAGATGTTAGGCCTGCAGCCCTCTTTCCTTTTGGGTCTTTGGCCTGGCACACTTTCTATTATTCCGCTATGCATTCTCTATGGTGGGAAAATGGGAGGGGGGATTGTAAGGAGTTAGATGCTATGCAGCCATAACAACATTCTTTCTAGACAGCCAAGGTCATCCTTTGTCTCTGCACCTGACCGGAACTGGATGGGGGGGAACTGCCAGCATGGCAGTGGGAGATTGGACCATGGGATGGGCTTGTGGGTGTGGGGGCAAGGTCATGAACTTTCAACTGGGTGGGGAAAACCGGGAAGCTGTCAGATTCGGGTTTTCCCAGATGTGCCAACATGGCTGTCTTCATAAATTGGAACTTTGAGGAATCCTTTGCCTTGGACTCTGATTTATCTTTGGATGCTATTTGGAATCCTGACTGTCAGGACCTCTCCATTAGATAATCAGGAAAGAAGACCACGAGACTCCATGTGTAGAAATCAAGTGTACTTTTACTAATTATAAATGATTAAAGGCATAGCGTAGCGAAGTCTGATTATTTAGGCGCGAAAGCGATGGATATATAGAATAGCCCATTCCCCACCCCTTGGCATCACAGTTACAGTCCAATCATAATTCTCTCAAGTGTCAGGTGTGAGATAACTTCAAAAGGCATCATGAAGATGGAATGTCGGTGCCGTTAGTCCTGGCGGGAATCTCCCACGCATGCGTAGTCCGATAGGCAGCTGAACTCCAGAACCTTCCTCCAGCACAATGAGTAACCCCTCCCAAATACCATGCCCACCCTCCCCGTTTCATGGCAGCCAAAGCAACAGCAAAGCAGAGGCTGACACTGACACCAGATCAGGGTCATTGGTTCCCCTATTCATTTTAGCATTGGATCAGAAGTTTATTCCTTCAACGTAGGCCCCTCAACAGCCTGTTAGGCAGTGTATGAATTTCGTAAATAACAAATAAACACCCAACTATTTCTTTCTCCCTCAGACCATCAACGCCTTGAAGGGGAAAGTATCAGAGGCCCAGTGGAACACAATGAATCAGGAGATGGAGATAAAGAAGCAGCAGTCCCAGAACCAGGAGTTGACTGAACAATTCGATGTGCTTCACAAGTAAGCGGGAACGGGCGGGAATTCGATTCTTAGTCTTTAGCAAACAAAGCGTAGTGCAAGGGAGGCTTGTGAAGTGTGCACCTCGTTGGAGAATGTGATTTATGACACAGACTGAGGGGTGGGGAGAAACAGGAACAAAATTCAGCCATAATTTAAACGAGGTCAGATCTGACCGCAACAGGGTATTGCCGAAATGGTGTTCCTAATAAATGACTGGTTTTCCTTTGAAACTTGGCTCGAGGCTCACGAATTAATAAGGGGATTTTTTCGGAAACGTGACACAGAAAAGGTAGCCTTGAAAATGGACAAACCTTGAAAAATATGTCAGTTTTCTTTTTTAAACATCCAACTATTGTGGCCTGTCGGGGGCCAGCTGACCTGGATGTCGGAGACTCTCCATAGACATTAATGAGAGAAGCGTTGGAGTTCAACCGAAGTCTACCCACCTTAAAGTTGCTGAGGTTTAGAAGCAGCGCTGTGTGCAGTAAATGAATATTTTATCTCCATTTTCAACAGAAAATGGCAAGAGGCCACTCAGCAGATCCAAGTCCTTCAGGCAAAGGAAGATCTCATGTCTAAGAAGGAGCAAAAGATTCAGGTGAGGCCTCTTATGTCCTTCCTCTTTGAGTTACCTGGAGATAAATTTCTACCCAGCTAGGAAAGCACCAGTGTTTCACTATTTATTACGGAGTAATCTTGTTCAGTCATCTTCTGAAAGTTCTTTTTATTCTGGGCCCTGTTTCTGCAGGAACTTGAGCAAAAGATCTCCATGCAAGAACAAGATGCGGTCATTGTGAAGAACATGAAGTCGGAGCTGGCTCAGTTTCCCCAAATGGAACGGGAATTGCAGCAACTCAGGGAGGAGAACGCCTACCTCAGGTAAGGAACAGAAGATGATTATTTATTTAGATTGTCTGTCAGTGTGTCAAGACCTGCATTCGGGGTTTTTTTCCCTCTCTCTCCCCTCCTTGTGCCTGGTTTTGTCCCCAGTTTTGTTATCACAACTGTTATGTACTGAATGTGTATAGTTGTGCTAGCTGTGCTAAAGTGAAACTAACCTTTGGATGACCCTGACTGTTAACTGTGCTAAAATGAAACTAATCTTTAGAAGACCCTAACTGTTAACTGTGCTAAAGTGAAACTAACCTTTGGATGACCCTGACTCTTAACTGTGCTAAAGTGAAACTAACCTTTGAATGACCCTAACTGTTAACTGTGCTAAAATGAAACTAACTTTTGGAATGACCCTAACTGTTAACTGTGCTAAAGTGAAACTAATCTTTAATTGATCCTGTTAACTGTGGTAAAGGGAAACTAACCTTTAGAAGATCCTAACTGTTAACTGTGCTAAAGTGAGACTAACCTTTAGAAGACTCTGTTAACTGTGCTAAAATGAAACTAACCATTGGATGACTAACTGTTAACTGTGCTAAAATGAAACTAACCTTTAGAAGACCCTAACTGTTAACTGTGCTAAAGTGAAACTAACCTTTAGAAGACGCTAACTCTTAACAGTGTTAAAATGATACTAACCTTTAGAAGACCCTAACTGTTAACTGTGTTAAAATGAAACTAACCTTTAGAAGACCCTAACTCTTAACTGTGCTAAAGTGAAACTAACCTTTAGATGACCTTAACTGTTAACTGTGCTAAAGCGAAACTAACCTTTAGATGATCCTAACTGTTAACTGTGCTGAAGTGAGATTAACCTTTAGATGACCCCAGCTTTTTTTGGAGGGACCACGGAGACGTCTTCGGACACCGCTGGCTCTTCACCTTTGAAACGGAGATGAGCACCGCCCACTAGAGTCAGGAACAGCTAGCACATATGTGCGAGGGAAACATTTACCTTTACTTTTACCTCACAGGGAAATGAGAGAAAACAACGGATTACTGAAAGAGGAAGTCGAGGGTCTTCAAAGGAAGCTGGAGAGATTTGAAAAGGTCCAGACAGAACGGGTGGCTTTGGAACTGGAAAAGGAGGTAAAATTCCACAACGGCTACACGCCTCTTTCCTATTTCTGCTCTTGGGAGGGAATAAGATTCATTGGTTTTACGTTGCTGGGATGTTTAAAAACCGTCTTCCTCTCCTTTTGCTCCTCCAGAAAGTTCAGGAGAAGCTGAGCCGGTGGGAAAAACTGGACCAGAGCATGGGCTTAGATATCAGGTCAGTGAAAAATGGCACGGCAATTCCAGCACCTCCCTCTTTGCTGCTTTGTTTCTTTGCTGAGTGCACACAGGTAGTCCTCGACATACACAAACCGCAATCGAGCCCAATGTTTAGGTTGCTAAGTGAAACTGTCAGCGTTCCAAGTATCATATAGAATTAAATCAGAGTCCAAGGCAAAACGATCCAATTTAATAAAGCAGACATCTTAGCACATCTGTGTTAATCCCAATTCTAGAAATGACGTCACAATCCCACCCAGTTAAAAGTTCATGATCTTGTCCCCACACCCATAATCCATCGCGTGGTCCAATCTTCTTCTTCCACGCTGGCATCCACACCCAGCTGCTTCCGGTCAGGTGTAAAAGTGTGGAGACAAAAGATGACCTTGGTCTTCTAGGAAAGAATGAAAACAATACATTCCACAATCCTACTCCTGTCTATTCCCCCCTCCCATCAACTATACTAATGAATAATGAAATAAGAGAAAGGGTGGCAGGCGAAACTTCTAAAAGGAATATAATTGCAGGCCTGACAGAAACATTTGCTCAGTGAATTTCGTCGCTTTTCAAGACCTTTCTTGGCACGGTTGTTAAGCGAATGCCTGCCGTCGTTAAGTTAGTAAACACGGTTGTTAAGTGAATCGGCTTTCCTCGTTGACTCTTGCTTGTTGGAAGGTTGCAAAGGGGATTATGTGACTGCCACCGTCATAAGTACGAGTCAGTTGCCGAGCATCTGGCGGGCCACAAGAGGAAGGAAGGAGGTGACGTTTCCCAATTCCTCATCTTCGTATTTTAATGGGGTAATTTTCCAGCGGGAGAGGAACGGCGCAGAGGCTCGTATCGCTACAGGTAATTAAGCTCTTCATATTGAGTTTGATGGCAAAGGCGGGTGAGGTATCTGATCGCGCAGCAGAGCAACCTTCGTCCTTCCTTCCCCCAGAATGACGTCCCCCCAAATCTCTTTTTTTATGAAGTAACGCGGAATTGCCATTTCTTTTTATTTCTTCTCATTGCTTCATTAAATTCGCTGGCTGCCCGCCTTGTTAGAAGCTGACTCTCTTATTTGTTAAAGGAGCCGAGGTGGTGCAGTGGTTAGAGTGCAGCACTGCAGGCCACTTCCGCATGACTGCTAAGCTGCGGTTCGGCGGTTCAAATCTCACCGGCTCCAAGGTTGACTCAGCCTTCCATCCTTCCGAGGTGGGTAAAATGAGGAGTCAGACTGTGGGGGCGATATGCTGACTCTGTAAACCGCTTAGAGGGGGCTGAAAACCCTATGAAGCGGTATATAAGTCTAACTGCTATTGCTATTAAAAGCCATCGGCCCCCGGCTGGCTTCGGACGAGCAAAGTCAAGGGGAGGGGAACAGGATTCACTTAAGGGCCTCCTGCTTCACTTAAGAACCATCAGTTCATTTAACAACTGTGCCATAAAAGAAATGGGGCCTGATTCGCTTAACAACGCAGACATTCTGATTGTAACAGATGTCGCAAAGGGAGGTCTAATATTCCCTGTGTTCAGATTGGAGCCAGTCCTTGACTTGCGACCGCCATTGAGCCCAGAACGTCTATTGCTAAACAGGACAGTTGCAAACAAATCTTGACCTTTCTTGCCACAGTTGATAAGTGAATCGTTGCAGTTGATAAGCTGGGAACGTGTTCGTGAAGGGATTCTGACTCTGAGCAGGGGGCTGGACTAGAAGACCTCCAAGGTCCCTTCCAGATCTTGTTATACTGTATCCTGAGATCCATTCTCAAAATAAGTAGGAATTTCCTGGTTTGTGAGAACAGTTAACCACTGGAACAGCTTGCCACCCGAAGTTTTGGCTGCTCCATCACTGGGTTTTTTTTAAAGAAAAGACTGGGCATGTCATCAGTTCTCCTGCTTGAGCAGGGGGCTGGACTAGAAGACCTCCAAGGTCCCTTCCAGCTCTATTTGCATTTGATTGAACCCAGTTCATGGCCCTTTGATTTCACTACCAGCGAGATGGATGGCGTCGCTTCGGACGGAAGAAGCGAGAAAGGAACCGGCTGATTGCACTTCCTTGCTTCCCCCTGGTGGAAATTCGCCCTCTAGTTTTTGCCGTCTTAAAGCGAAGACGCCGCTGAGAGAGCACAATTATCATTTTTCTTTCTGTGCATCAAAGAAGTTAAGTGCCACATTCAGAGATCATCTAGAGTCTAAGCTCTAGGAATTCTAATTTTTTCTTTCTTCCTTCCGTCTCCGAACGGGGCTGAGAGAACTTGGTTAATGCACTTTTTTTGGTGGGGGGGTGGCAATCATCCTTAATAAAACCCGGGCCCTGCTGCTTAAATGAAAGCCGTTCCGTCTCACGATAGCCGCCGTAGCATTCTTCCCAGCGTGTGAAAGTCACAGCAGCGGTGCATTTCCATTTGTACGAGTCGGTTTGACAATGCAACTCTTGAGATGGGAAATGGGCTCATTTCCTTCCCACCCCCGCAAACCCCAATTGGTGCCTTTAGCTTTTGTGCTGGCTAAAGCGCCCCTCTCCCCAAAGGGGGTAAAATGCAGAATCCCCCCCCCCCTCCTATAATCTTTTTCTTTAAAAGGTTTATTTAGATTTTCGTTCCTCGCGGATAGGTTTTCAAAAACTCGACGAAATAACTTCCTCAAGTTAGAATCCAATCAAGAGGTCCACTTTCCCCAGTGCTGTTGTAACTTTGAACGGCCATTAAATGAACTGTTGTAAGTCGAGGACTACTTCCTTCCCACGATGTAGGAGATGACCAGGCTGAGCCTGAAGATGACCCCCAAATGCACCAGAGATTGAGATTTGTTTTATTTATATGCCGCCCTATTCCCAGAGGGACTCAGGGCGGCGAACAACTCAAAAGGGGAAAGGGAACACAAAAGTACAAGACAAGCATTTAAAATAGCAACAACCACACGAGTCGAGAGGGGAAGGGAGCTCATCAACCCCAGGCCTGCCGACACAGCGCCAAACGCACCATCCTTTTGTAGTTTCTTTGCCCTAAATTCAACTCCCTTTGAGGTCCGTTGACTCTTCTCCGATGCCTTGACCATTAAAGGCTAACAGAGTAACAGTTGGAAGGGACCTTGGAGGTCTTCTAGTCCAACCCCCTGTTTAGGCAGGAAACCCTACACCACTTCAGACAAATGGCTGTCCAGCATCTTCTTTAAAACTTCCAGTGTTGGAGCATTCACAATTTCTGAAGGCAACTTCTGTTCCATTGATTCATTGTTCTCACTGTCAGGAAATTTATCCCCAGTTCTAAGTTGCTTCTCTCCTTGATTAGTTTCTATC
Source organism: Thamnophis sirtalis (assembly GCF_051295495.1). Taxonomy (NCBI): domain Eukaryota; kingdom Metazoa; phylum Chordata; class Lepidosauria; order Squamata; family Natricidae; genus Thamnophis; species Thamnophis sirtalis. The sequence goes on along the minus strand of NW_028261394.1, from coordinate 3,081,746 downwards.
TGTTGCGTCTTGATTTACTTATAATGTACATTAAAATAACACTTAATGTACATAAGGAAGAAGTGCATGTAGAATCTATTTAGTCTGAAGGCCAGGAACAACATGAATGCTTTACTGTTAGATTTACATATAAATCTAATAAACCTAAATCTACTGTAACAGTTCAGATCCTTGTGTACAGGTGGTGTGAAATAAACTTGTGTATAGGTAGTTGTCAACGTTCCAAGTATCATGTAGAATTAAATCAGAGTCCAAGGCAAAACGATCCTTAAAGTTCCAATTTAATAAAGCAGACATCTTAGGCACATCTGTGTGCCGAGGTGGCGCAGTGGTTAAATGCAGCACTGCAGGCTACTTCAGCTGACTGCAGTTCTGCAGTTCGGCTGTTCGAATCTCACCGGCTCAGGGTTGACTCAGCCTTCCATCCTTCCGAGGTGGGTAAAATGAGGACCCGGATTGTTGTTGGGGGCGATATGCTGACTCTGTAAACCGCTTAGAGAGGGCTGAAAGCCCTATGAAGCGGTATATAAGTCTAACTGCTATTGCTATTGCTACTCCCAATACTGGAAATTACATCAGAATCCCACCCACTTAAAAGTTCATGATCTTGTCCCCACACCCACAGTCCATCACGTGGTCCAATCTTCTTCTTCCACGCTGGCATCCACACCCAGCTGCTTCCGGTCAGGTGTTAAAAGTGCGGAGACAAAAGATGACCTTGGCTTCTAGACAAGAATGAAAACAATACATTCCACAGTCCTACTCCTGTCTATTCCCCCCTCCCATCGACTATACTAATGAAAAAGCATAATGAAATAAGAGAAAGCGTGGCAGGCCAAAATTCTAAAAGGAATATAATTGCAGGCCTAACAGTAGTACTTTTGAACTCTATCCTGCTTCCTGGCGTCTTGTACCCGACACACACTTCTTTCCATTCTGGGTGCTGAGATACCCTTTCTATGCCACTTGTCTAATCTGCCTTTGTCCTTCCTGTTGTGGCCTGCCAACGGAGTTGGCAGCAGATTCAGACAGTGAGGAGGGTTGGGGAGGAACCTGGGCCAGTCCTGGAGTCGGGGGAAGGCTCTGATGAGGGCTCTGTGTCGGAGGCAGAGAGGGGGCCAGGGCTGTATGCCAGTTATCAGCTGCCTTCGGAGTCAGACATCAGTGAGGCAGAAGAACAGTTGGAGCCTGTTTCCAGTGTGCGTAAGTGCGGAGGTGCCAGAGGAAGGAAGCAGCTAAAGAACAGGTTGATTTGGGAGTAAGGCTGCAGTGGACGATGAATGTCCCCTCCCAAAGGAGATAAAAGAGGAGCAACAGGGGAGTGGAGTTTGCAGGAGACAATTAGTTCCCTTCATTGGTTCGTGACTCTCCGAAACGCCTTGCCCAGTTTTGCAGAGATTGGCCTGGCTGCTCTCCAAGCCAGATGAGGTCTGTAAATCCTCCCTTGAAAGACTTTGCTGGATGTGAATGAGCGGAATTCACAGTCAATTAATAAAAGGGTTGTTTTTTTTTTGCCGCTAACCATCGATCTGATCTGGGACACTTTTAATTTGCAAGCTTTCGTTTGCCAAAATTAACCTCTTAAGGTTTAAACCTCTTTGGGGCCAGCTAAAAACGCTGCTTCCAAATAGTGGTTTATGGAGCGTGGTTTCTGAGCATTTTAAAACGTGATTTTTATGAGCTTTGGAGAGGAGGTATAGGAACATACTTCACAGTTTCCAGCTCTTTTGTGTCGCAACTTAATCCATTGTGATTTGCGGGTCTGGTGAGAATTTTTTCCCCCCTTTTTTTTTGCAGTTGTTCATTACGAACCAAACACAGATTAAATTGTTTTAAGCCTTCAGTCTACCTGTGAGGAATAATATTAAAAGCCAACCTGCTTGTCTTTTCATACTCTTCTGTCTATTTTTTTTCAAAATTATTATTTAGAAGAAATAATGTGGCTTCGTGTTCCTTGTACTTTGATGGAGAATTGTGTAGCACGCATTAATTAATAGCGATTTCTGTTTTAGTTCTTGTTTTGAAACTCCTCCAAAAGTTTGGCGGCAAAAAAGGGAGAAGGACCGTATCCCTGTGTGCCTATTCTTCCTTTTGTGTGTGTGCGCGCACGGAGCTAAATTGTAATTCGTTTAGGAGTTATATAGAGGGATGCGGTGGCTCATCGGCTAAGATGCTGTGCTTGTCAATCAGAAAGGTCGGCAGTTTGAACCCCTACTGCCGCATAACGGAGTGAGCTCCCGTGACTTGTCCCAGCTTCTGCCAACCTAGCAATTCGAAAGCAGGTAAAAAATGCAAGTAGAAAAATAGGAACCATCTTTGGTGGGAAGGGAACAGTGTTTTGTGCGCCTTCGGGAGTTGAGTCATGCCGGCCACATGACCACGCAGACGTCTTCGGACAGCGCTGGCTCTTCTGCTTTGAAACGGAGACGAGCACCGCCCCCTAGAGTCGGGAACGAGTAGCACTTATGTGCGAGGGGAAGCTTTACCTACACCTGAGCAAACCACTATTCAATTATCCAGGCTTCTTGGGGGTATCGTTGTTCCTTAATAGCCAGTTTGCCGACTTCGTTGGAAGACCAATCTGGACATCACTTGCGCTGGGATCAAAGGGAGGCCTCTCGTTGACAAACATTGTCAAGCTAGTGGGTTTCTGGAGGATTGCCTCTTTTGAATGGAGGGCGAGGTGGTTTGCCAGCTCGTCTAAAACCTGGCACCGAAGGATGCCAGCTCTGCTGTTAAGCAGTTGGTCTGCCCATCAAACCAGTCATTAAAAAAACAACAAACACATTTTTTTCTGGGGAAAAAGGATGGAACCGTCTCCTCTGGGTTCAGCTTCCAAGCTTAAGTGATGTGAGATGGAAAGCGTTTTGCTGTCGTGGCTCGTTTCATTCACCACGGAGCGAAGTTAATTAGTGACATCGTGAGCGAATAGCGAAATTGGCCTCTCCCAACGAGAGGAGGAGGCCCGTTTATGCAGGAAGCTCTTCAGACATTAGGATTAACAACTTTCAGAGTCCTCATTTCTTTGCTTCTTCAACTGTAACAGATTTAACAGATTAACAGTTAAATAGGACCTTGTAGGTCATCTAGTCCAACCCGCAGGCCAAGCAGGAGACCCTGCACCATTTCTGACGGATGGCAGTCCAGTCTCTTCTTGAAAGCCTCCAGGGATGAAACTCCCACAACTTCTGAAAGCAACTTCTGTTCCATCGGTTGGTGGTTCTCACAGAAAATTCCTCCTTATTTTCAGGTCAAATCTCTCCTTGGTCAGTTTCCATCCGTTATTCCTTGTCTGGGGTGCTTTGGAAAATAGATTGACACCCCCCCCCCGCCCCGGGTGGCAAATACGATTTTTTAAAAAGGTAAATAAGGGAAGTGGAGGTCGCAGTTGAACCTGAAAAATATTTACAAGCACTGGGTTTGTTTCAACGGAGTATGGAAACCAAGGTCGATTCCCTTTATGTCTGAGTTTATTGTCTGTAAGCCCCCCCCAGAGTCACTGAGAGGTCATGTAAACCTAATGAATGGATGGATGGATGAATGAATGAATGAATGAATGAATGGATATGTCTGTCAGTCTATCATCCATCCATATCTATCTATCTATCTATCTATCTATCTATCTATCTATCTATCTATCTATCATCCATCCATCCATCCATCCATCCATCCATCTATCCATCTCACCTATCATCTCTCTCTCTCTCATCCATCTCTCTCTCTCTCATCTATCTATCTGTCTATCTCTCACCTATCTTCTCTCTCGCATCCATCTCTGTCTCATCCATCAATCAATCAATCAATCTATCTATCTATCTATCTATCTATCTATCTATCTATCTATCTATCTATCTATCTATCTATCTATCTATATCATCTATCTATCTATCTATCTATCTATCTATCTATCTATCTATCTATCTATCTATCTATCTATCATCTATCTATCTATCTATCTATCTATCTATCTATCTATCTATCTATCTCTATTATCTATCTATCTATCTCACCTATCATCTCTCTCTCTCATCTATCTATCTATCTCTCATCTATCTATCTATCTGTCTATCTATATCTATCATCTATCTATTGTCTCACCTATCTTCTCTCTCGCATCCATCTCTCTGTCTCATCCATCTATCTACCTACCTATCTATCATCTCTCTCTCTCTCTCTCTCTCTTATCTATCTATCTATCTATCTATCTATCTATCTATCTATCTATCTATCTATCTATCTATCTATCTATCTATCTATCCATCCATCCATCCATCCATCCATCCATCCATCCATCTATCCATCTATCTCACCTATCATCTCTCTCTCTCTCATCCATCTCTCTCTCTCTCATCTATCTATCTGTCTATCTCTCACCTATCTTCTCTCTCGCATCCATCTCTGTCTCATCCATCAATCAATCAATCTATCTATCTATCTATCTATCTATCTATCTATCTATCATCTATCTATCTATCTATCTATCTATCTATCTATCTATCTATCATCTATCTATCTATCTATCTATCTATCTCTATTATCTATCTATCTATCTCACCTATCATCTCTCTCTCTCATCTATCTATCTCTCATCTATCTATCTGTCTATCTATATCTATCATCTATCTATTGTCTCACCTATCTTCTCTCTCGCATCCATCTCTCTGTCTCATCCATCTATCTACCTACCTATCTATCATCTCTCTCTCTCTCTCTCTTATCTATCTATCTATCCATCCATCCATCCATCCATCCATCCATCCATCCATCCATCCATCCATCCATCCATCCATCCATCCATCCATCCATCTATCTATCTATCTATCTATCTATCTATCTCACCTATCATCTCTCATTCATCCACCAACCCACCTACCTACCTACCTACCTACCTACCTACCTACCTACTTACCTATCTATCTCATCTCTCATCTCTCTCTCTCATCTCACCTCTCTTTCTCACCCCCCCCCAAAAAAAAATCCCTGAAATATAAAATAAAGAAGACATAGTCAATTTACCTCCTATGATTTTAGGACAGGCAAGATTGACCGTGTGTGTGTGTGTGTGTGTGTGTGCGCGCGCGCGCACACACACACACACACACACACACTCTTAATTCAAGAGGTTGAAGACTTAAAAGCAACCTAGGCCATATTTGTTTTCTGTTTCTTCAAAAACGATCCCCTTAAAAACGCCTTGAAGGACAAGAACTTGGTCCCTCTCCCCCCCCCCTCCGCCCCAGCTACCGCACTGGGGGACAAAATCCAGCTTAAACACTTTATTTGCTTCTCTTCTTGAGAACGAGCTAGGAACGGGTGCGATGTAAGTCGTGATATTCTTTTTGTTTAATTTAATTGCTCGGAAGACCAGTTTTTAAGCTTCCATATTTACTCTCTAGCCCCTTAGTGGTCCGGTTGGCTTGCTCTGGTTGTGTTTTCTGCACAAATGCGAATAGATTTGGGCAGCCGGCTGAGTTCTCACAAGTTTAAACACAGGCGGCGGCTGCGTTTCCATTGAATTTCATCGTTTAATGGAGCAGAGGAAGGCATCTATCCGGATGGATAGCGGGTGAGAACTTGGAAGCTTGCATATTTTGTCAACTGGAGTTGGCTTAGTAGAAGCATTTAAGTTATTTTATTTTTTTTGCTCAGAGCCAGGGAGACATCTGGATGGGCATTTCCCAGCATGGCCTCCTCCTGTTAGGTTGGACCAGCTCCCATGCTGCACAGCTTAGAAACCTGTCTTAGTGGTTTCCCACTGGCCAGGATCCAAAACTGGCCATGGCTGGCAAAAGGTCTACATTGATCGAAGCGGCAGGGTTCAATCGATCAGAACAGAGCGGGAGGGCACCCGGGAGCTCTTCTAGTCTAACCCCCTGCTCAAGCAGGAAACCCTAGGCCATTTCAGACAAGTGGCTGTCCAGTCTCTTCTTAAAAACCTCCAGTGATGGAGCACCCACAGCTTCTGGAGGCCACTGATTAATTGACTTCACTGTTAGGAAGTTTCTCCTTAATCCCAGATGGGTTTAAGATCTCTCCTTGATCAGTTCCATCCACCGATCCATCTATCAGAATAGAGCTGGAAGGGACCTTGGAGGTGTTCTATTCCAACCCTCTTCTCAAGCAGGAGACCCTATGTCCTTTTAGACAAATGACTATCCAATCTCTTCTTAAAAGCCTCCAGGGATGGAGTGCCCACAGCTTCTGAAGGCAACTTCTGTCCCACTGGTTGATTGTCCTCACCGTCAGGAAGTTTCTCCTGAATTCCAAGTTGCTTCTCTCCTTGATCAGTTTCTGTCCGTCCATCCATCCATCCATCCATCCATCCATCCATCCATCCATCCATCTATCCATCTATCCATCCCTCAGAATAGAGCTGGAAGGGACCTTGGAGGTCTTCTGTTCCAACCCTCTTCTCAAGCAGGAGACCCTATGTCCTTTTAGACAAACGACTAGCCAATCTCTTCTTAAAAACCTCCAGGGATGGAGCCCCCACAGCTTCTGAAGGCAACTTCTGTCCCACTGGTTGATTGTCCTCACCGACAGGAAAGTTTCTCCTGAATTCCAAGTTGCTTCTCTCCTTGATCAGTTTCCATCCATTTTGTCCAAGAGCCGAGGTGGCGTAGTGGTTAGAGTGCAGTACTGCAGGCCACTTCAGCTGACTGCTATCTGCAGTTCAGCGGTTCTAATCTCACCGGCTCAAGGTTGACTCAGCCTTCCATCCTTCCGAGGTGGGTGAAATGAGGACCCAGACTGTGGGGGCGATAGGCTGACTCTGTAAACCGCTTAGAGAGGGCTGAAAGCCCTATGAAGCGGTATATAAGTCTAACTGCTATTGCTATTGTCCCTCCCTCCCCTTGGTCTTTTGGAAACCAAAACCTCCTTCTCCCTTTCTCCTCCAGCGTCTTGTGCCCCTCTCTCTAAGCCTCGCTTGGCTTCTCGGCAGAATCGCTTCAAGATCCTTTTGTGTTGGGTTTTTTTGTCCCTTGCATTTCACACCCTTGTTTCCTGGGTGACTTTTTAAGAAGCTTATCCAAAGGGGGGCAGGCGATGCCAGCTTCTCTCCTCTCGAAGACGGTGCCCTCTGGAAGCAGCTCCAGGGCTCCCCATAGTTCTCCCTTCCGTTGGAGGATTGCGATGATCCCTTTTTTTCCTGCCCGAACAATAAGCTTTGTATCCGTTGGTATGGAAATGAGGACCCCCGTTTGTTTTCTTTCGGAAGCGCGCCTCCGCTATCTGGAATGCCTCCATTTACAGACAATTCTTGCCAAATTAATTTTATTTAATTATCTCCTAAGGCTAAGCTTGAATACATTTGCGTTGAATTCGCCACTTCTCTCTCTTCTCATGAACGGAATGGAGTTAATATCCTTGTTAAAATCTGATTAAAACTAAAATTGAGTTTTTTGAAGTCTGATTATCCCATGAAATGGAATTTTTAAACCTAATTACAAACGGATTTGCATACATTTTTTTTCTCCTCCACGCTATTGGAAATGAGAGGGGGGGGGGAATAAATTTATTAATGAAATCCTCTCCACTGTCTCCTTTGGGGGTATAATGTGATTGCAGGAGGACGGGGTTCAGGGGACAAGTAATGTGTCTGCGTCTAACGTACATATTTTTCCTTCTTTATTAAGAGTCTTGACCCAGCCTAGTTTTTTTAAAATGGCAATTAATAGGAATTTTCACAGGCTTCGGTTAAACCTGACTGGCATTCATCCTTCCAAATCTTTTACACCTATTAGAGATGGACTTACACAGGTACTCCCTGACTTACGACCACAACCGAGCTGCAAGTTTACGTTGCTAAGGGACACATCTGCGAAGTGAGTTTTTGCCAGCTAAAAACGGGCGTCGAAGGATGCCAGCTCTGCTTTAACGACCTTTCTTGCCACGGTTGTTAAGTGAATCACTGCAGTTTTTAAATCAGTGACACGGTTGTTAAGTGCGCCTGGGTTCCCCCCCCCGGCCCTTTGCTTGTCAGAAGGTCGCAGAAGGCAGTCACAAGACTGCAACCCGTCATAAATACGAGTCAGTATTTATACAAGCGTCTGAATTCTGGCCAGGTGGAGATGCGGTTGTTAGTGTGAACAACGGTTAGAAGTTGCTTTTTTTCAGTGCACTTGTGACTCTGAAGCGTCGTTAAATGAACTGTTTGTATGTTGAGGACTACCTGCGCCAACCTGTCACTCTTAGTATATCCAATCTTGGTTTGTTAAACAAGCCCGGTGGTTGAGTTGACCCACCGTAGTGAGCAGTAAACTACGGTTTGCAAATCAATGGTTGAGCTCACTCAGCAGGATAAGCTACCAGCCAGCAAAAGGGCAGAAGAGGCTTTGACTGGATGAATGAACTCAAATTTTCATTGCATCTGGCAATAGCAGTTAGACTTATATACCGCTTCATAGGGCTTTCAGCCCTCTCTAAGCGGTTTACAGAGTCAGCATATCGCCCCCAACAACAATCCGGGTCCTCATTTCACCCACCTCGGAAGGATGGAAGGCTGAGTCAACCTTTGAGCCGGTGAGATTTGAACAGCCGAACTGCAGAACTGCAGTCAGCTGAAGTAGCCTGCAGTGCTGCATTTAACCACTGTGCCACCTCTGGCATCTTCTGTGAACAAAACCGTTGAACGAAGACTCTCTTGTTACAGACAGAGGAGGCATTTGGAGTCCTTGGTGCTCTCTGAGCTTGGTGGTTTCCTTGGTGACATCTCATGACCCCACTAGGTAACATCATCAGTGCTAGAAGGGATGAATTGAGGAGGAGGGATGGAGGAGGAGGAGGAGGGACTGTGGGGTCCTTGGTGCTCTCTGAGCTTGGTGGTTTCCTTGGTGACATCTCATGACCCCACTAGGTAACATCATCAGTGCTGGAAGGGAGTGGAATTGAGGAGGAGGGACGGAGGAGGAGGAGGAGGGACTGTGGGGTCCTTGGTGCTCTCTGAGCTTGGTGGTTTCCTTAGTGACATCTCATGACCCCACTAGGTAACATCATCAGTGCTGGAAGGGAGTGGAATTGAGGAGGAGGGACGGAGGAGGAGGGACTGTGGGGTCCTTGGTGCTCTCCGAGCTTGGTGGTTTCCTTGGTGACATCTTATGAACCCACTAGGTAACATCATCAGTGCTGGAAGGGAGTGGAATTGAGGAGGAGGGACGGAGGAGGAGGGACTGTGGGGTCCTTGGTGCTCTCTGAGCTTGGTGGTTTCCTCGGTGACATTTCATGACCCAACTATGGTAGGTAACATCATCCATTCTATGATGATGAAATCCCACTCCCTTCTAGCACTGATGGTGTTACCTAGTTGGGTAATGAAATGTCTGCAAGAAAAACAGCCAAGCTCAGAGAGCACCAAGGAGCCCATAATCCTCCTCCTCCTCCTCCTCTCTGCAACTCCCACTCCCTTCTAGCACTGATGATGTTACCTAGTTGGGTCACGAAACATCAGCAGGAAAAAACCACCAAGTTCAGCACCAAGGACAGCACCCACAGTTCACTCTGAATATTCTCTTCTTTTGGTACAGAGGAAACATTTTTGTTATCTGCATCTTCACGATGCCCACTGAACTTGGTCGTTTTCTTACAGGGGTTGACCCCATAGTCATTTGCTGACCTCCTTTTGACCCCGAGCCATAGATGGCGCAGTGGTTAAATGCAGCACTGCAGGCTACTGCTAGATCAGCAGGTCAGCGGTTCAAATCTCACCGGCTCAGGGTTGACTCAGCCTTCCATCCTTCCGAGGTGGGTAAAATGAGGACCCAGATTGTTGGGGGCAATATGCTGACTCTCTGTAAACCGCTTAGAGAGGCCTGAAAGGCCTATGAAGCGGTATATAAGTCTACTGCTATTGCTATGTTGGATTGACCCCTTGGGGGTTGATGTTGACTCCTTCAGGAAACCCTAGTTTAAGGTAGGGGTAGGACGCATGACTTAAAGCAGTGTTTCCCAACCTTGGCAACGGGAAGAGGTCCGGACTTCCAACTCCCAGAATCCCCCAGCCAGCGAATGCTGGCTGGGGGATTCTGGGAGTTGAAGTCCGGACCTCTTCCCGTTGCCAAGGTTGGGAAACACTGACTTAAAGGATGAAATGCATATTGCATAATTTAGGTTTAATGAACCAATGCAGTTTTGCACAAGCCAGGGATGTCTCTCTAATTAATTACCTTAAAGTTTTAATAATATTATGTTCCACCTACCTATTACTCTATTTAGCCCCTTAATTCATAACATCAGACAAAGCGTTGCAAACTTCCTTTAGGCATCATATTTCTTCCAGCAAGTTTTTTAATCTTTGGTCTGGTTCGTCTGTGGTTTTTGTCTTGGGTTTTATTTCTTGTGTACATGTGAGAATTGGGCCCGAGAAATGATAAATAAATTGGAAAAAAAAAAAACCCCAAACCAGTTGCCCTAACGGAGAAAGCTATATTTTGTTCCATTTCAGAAAATGTAGTTTACGCGTTAATTGTAATTGCCCTGCAGAAGTAGCTAAAATATGTAAGCTTGAGTTCAAAATTTTTCATTTCAAAGGGTAATTATGTTTGCTGTGAAAAAGCAATGAGTAATTTGTATCTTATTGATGAACGTAATTAAAGTAGCATGAAGTAGAGCCAACATTTATTACAACAATTCATTTTTTGACCTATAAGATGATGTCACACATGACTGTGCTTGATGAGTAATAAGAAGTGTAATATTCTACTTATATCTGTTTAGGTTGTAATGTCCTGTGAAGAATCAGATTATAATTGAGTTTTAATATAAAACATGGTTTTCTTTTCTTTTTTTCAATCGTATTCAAGTCAGGTTCTTGTTTGTGCACTATATATCCTAGAAGAGGGAGAGAGGGAAGGAAGGAAGGAAAGAAAGAAGAGGGAAAGGAGGAAGAGGAAGGAAAAGAGAAGAAGGAAGGACAGAGAGGGAAGGAGGAAGGAAAAGAAAAAGGAGGAAAGGGGATGGAGGAGAGAAGGAAGGAAGAAGGAAAGAAAAGGAAGGAAGAGGGATGGAGGAAAGAAGGAAGGAAGGTGGAAGGAAAGAAAAGTCAGAAGGAGGGAGAGAGGGACGGAGTAAGGAAGAGAGGAAGAAAGGAAGGATGGAGGAAGGAAGGAAAAAAGAATGGGAAGAAAAAGAAAGGAGGGAAGAAGGAAGGAAAAGTCAAAGGAGGGAGAGAGGGAGAAGGAAGGAAAAGAGGAAAGAAGAAAGGAAGGATGGGTTGAGGACGGAGGAAGGAAGGAAAAGAGAACGGGAAGGAAGGAAGAGGAGGAGGAAAGAGGAAGGAAAAGAGGAAAGAAGAAAGGAAGGATGGGTCGAGGACGGAGGAAGGAAGGAAAAGAGAACGGGAAGGAAGGAAGAGGGAGAGAGAGGAGGAAAGAGGAAGGAAAAGAGGAAGGAAGGGGGAGGAAAGGAGAAAGGAAAAGAGAAAGAAGGAAGGAAGGGGGATGAAGGAGAGGAGAAGGAAAAGTAAGAAGGCAGGAGGGAGAGGGAGGGAGGAAGGAAGCAAAAGAGGAAGAAAGAAGAAAGGATGGATGGACGCGGGAAGGAAGTAGGAAGGAAGGAAAAAATGGGAAGAAAGGAAAAGCCAAAGAAGGAGGGAGGGAGACAGGAAGGAAAAGAGGAAAGAGAAGTTGGATGAGGGAAGGAAGGAAAAGAGAATGGGAAGGAAGGAAGGAAAGGTCTTTCTTTGGAAGTCAAAGGTGGCATCTGGAGGGCAGGTCCTCCACCTCTGACTCTCACCTCTGTTTTGGCCGTGAGTTCTGAAGCTCCGCATGGACGGAGGCATTAACAGTTGTGTCCTCCTTCAATGGAAGCGTGCAACCCTAGGAAACGATCAAGCCTTCCTTTCCGGGAGCCGGGCTTGTATTCATTTGAAGTCCAGAAAGCCTCTTCCTCCCCTAGCTGAACAGTTCAAAGAGGCCGTCCCGCTAATCAGGAGACGCTTCCCGCACCCCTGGGGTGGCCACAGCGTTTTAATTGGATCTCGGGCTGCTTTGAAGCTCCTCTTAATCCCTCTTGAGCTACAGAAGAGGCAGCGGCTGTAAATCTGACAT
>NW_028261394.1:3049702-3067202 GCF_051295495.1 Thamnophis sirtalis | reverse complement strand
TGCTGCGGGCGGCGTGGCTGAACAATCCAGAAATCCTCTTTTCTTTCTTTTTTTAACATACTTCCCAAAGCCAAGATACCAGCTTCCTATGCCAAGAACAGCCCCTTAATTATGACTTTGATAGGTACAGTTATAAGGGAGAAAATCCCGAGTCTCTGGGGAAGAACTTCCTATTCTAAAGAAGCAGAGATGCTTGGATAGAGCCAGCAGGTTGGATGCTGAGGGCAGGCTATAAAAACCCCTGAGTAGGGGGAAAAGAGGCACCAGAGAACGGATTTACAGGTAGTCCTCAGCTTATGGCCAACATTAGGGGGACAGTTCTTGGTGGTCCTTGAGTAGGCTGTGGTTTTACTGAGTTGGTAATTCTCTGATTGTTTACTGTGTGGCGTTAACTCCTACCACCACCGCTTTAGTTTGAAATGTGGGGAGCTGCACTGAAGAGACTATTTTAGAGTCTTTATTACTACGCAAACAGTTACTGTATGTCAACTCCAATAATTATTTCCTTAAACCCACGAAAAGCCATTCTCTACTGGATTTATTTTTATAAATGTCATTTCATTATTGCTGCATTAGTTTTTCTACTCTCTGAGCTCGCTTGTTTCCTTGCAAACGTTTCATGGCTCCAACTAGGGAACATCATCAGTGCTAGGAGAGTGCGCTGTTTTGCTGTCAAACAACACTCCCTTCTAGCACTGATGATGTTCCAGAGTTGGGCCATGAAACGCCTGCAAGGAAACAAGCCAGCTCAGAGTCCTCATTTCAGCCCCCAGCTACAAATATTCTCCTTTATTGGCAAGTTATCTACGTATAACAAAACAGTCCCATTGGTTTTCAATGTTACGTGCACTGAACCATGCCTTTTAACTGCGGTCAGTGGCTGAGACACTGAGCTCGTCCATCAGAAAGTTCAGCGGTTCGAATCCCTAGTACAGGTCTCCTGCCTGAGCAGGGGGTTGGATTAGATGACCTCCAAGGTCCCTTCCAACTCTGTTGACTGGCCCTTCAACACACCACCCCCGGGTGCATCTGCACCACATTCCGAAACGAAGCACACGGCGGCTCAACATTTTGTGTGCATTGGGACCCCCCCCCCCAATTAAACCTTACAACAGTGTTGTGACTCAGCAGAAGTCTTTTGGGGATGCAAGATTAACAATGCAGCTGGGGCTCGTTAGTGCCGTCTTTTGGTGATAAAAGGACGGATGGTGCCACGCCCTGGTTGCAGGAGTCAACGTTCATTCATTCGTTCAGCATTCATCGGTCATGTTTGTTTGTGAGAGACCCTTGGAGAAGTGATTTGCTTTCTGTAACCCTGATTCAAGGAGACACTTGGAGAAGTGAATTGTTTTGTAAGAGTTTTGTTTTGCATTCTGTTATCTCCTCGTCAGAGACTTTATTTATGTTTATTTTTGGGCTCGCAGCCAGTTTGAGCCGAGGACTGATAAAGTGAGTTCCTTTTAAGTTTGTCTGCCTGTCGGAGGGGGGAACAGAACACAACAGGCTTGCAAATACTCTGGTTTAGTAGCACCCTCGCCTGGGAGGTGGAGAATGAATCCCAGGGTGCAGCCGTGATTCCAGAGTGAAATCTGAGCCAGGATTTTACAGGCCAAAAGCGCAACAGCCGTCAGGGGGCTTCCTGCCATGAAGTCAACATGTCACTTGGAGTGGTTTTTAAAAATTTCAGCATCATTTTTAAATGACAGCGCTTCGAATTAGCCATACTTCAAAGGATCTGTTGAGAGCTTTGCTTAAGTATGATTTATGTATTTTCCCTGCCTGAAACTAATGATAGGCTAATGGGAACATAGAGACCTAATCTTTCCCCCTGTAATCTAAATGTTGCTTGCCCCCCATAATAAGGAAGAAGAAGCTTTGTCAGAAGTGCTATTATTGATGGAGAAAAATGTTTTGTGTGCTTATGATTCATTGGCTCAGTCCAAGCAGGGAAACAGCGAATTTATTGTCCCTTATATTTATACATGAATCTTTTTTTTTATTAATATCTTTTTTTATTAAATGCCACGTTCTTTGATTTTAACCGGAAGTCCAAGAAGCGAAATCTCCTCAGAAAGTCCACTTTTGGACTAAGCTTAAAAGGTTCTGTTTTAGGCCCAGTACACTTCCAACATCTTCATCAGTGATTTGGATGAAGGGATAAATGGGGGATTCATCAAATTTGCAGATGACACCAAGCTGGCAGGAATAGCCAACACTCCAGAAGACAGGCTTAAGATACAGAAGGATCTTGACAAACTTGAACATTGGGCACTATCTAACAAAATGAAATTCGGTGGTGAAAAAAGTCAGGTTCTACATATAGGCATGAAAAACAAAATGCATAGATACAGTATAGGTGGTACCTCGCTCAATAGTAGTAACTGTGAGAGGGATCTTGGAGTCCTAGTGGAAAACCATTTAAATAGGAGCCAGCCGTGTGCAGCAGCTGCCAAAAAAGCCAACACAGTTCTAGGCTGCATCAACAGAGGGAGAGAATCAAGATCACGTGAAGGGTTAATACCACTTTATAAGGCCTTGGTAAGGCCACACTTGGAAAACTGCATCCAGTTTTGGTCACCATGGCCTCCAGAAGTTGTGAATGCCCCAACACTGGGAGTTTTTAAGAAGTTACTGGATAACCATTTGTCTGAAATGGTATAGGGTTTCCTGCCTAGGCAGGGGGTTGGACTAGAAGACCTCCAAGGTCCCTTCCAACTCTGTTATTCTGTTCTATATTCTTCATTCTATCTTCTATCTTCATCTATCTTCATTCTATCTAGTTTAGAATAATTAACTGCTTCTCTCCAGAAGTTGTGAATGCTCCAACACTGGAAGTTTTTAAGAAGAGGTTGGATAGCCATTTGTCTGAAATGGTATAGGGTTTCCTGCCTAGGCAGGGGTTGGACTAGAAGACCTCCAAGGTCCCTTCCAACTCTGTTATTCTATTCTATTCTATTCTATTCTATTCTATTCTATTCTATTCTATTCTATTCTATTCTATTCTATTGTTGGACCTCCAGAAATTTAAACCCTCCTGCAGAAGACCAAACAGGTGAAAATAAAACCAAATCTGTCTCCTTACGCGACCGCTGTTCCTTTTCATATTTATAGCCTCAGTCGCACACCCTGCTTGTTGAAGAAGATTTATTTAGTAAACCAAACTTGGCTTGTTTTTTCCCCACACTCCGCACGAAAATCAGACAAGCCATATATGATATTTACGGCGCTGGGGTGCAAATCTTCACGTTCTCAATTTTTGGGGCCTGTCCTTTTAAAACCTCTGCATGAGTATGTCTGTTTTACAGAACAAGTTATCTGAAAACTTCTTTTTTCCCCCCTTGCGTGGGAAATATGCTATATTAGCTTGTCCTCCTGTCCTCCTGGTGAGCCTTTGGCTAATTTTAATTAGCTGGGCTTGAATTCTACTACGGGTGACCCTTGAAGGAATGGAATTAGATGCAGGCAATTAAATCCCTCTAACCTTTTTTTTTTTTTTTAAATAAGCCTCTCTAAAACTGCGTGATATCTATTAGGTTTCCTCGGTTAATCATATACGTTTCCATTTTATGCTTCTGATGTCTTAACGGTCAACAATTGATTATCTGGGTTCATCTTGTTTAAAAAGAAAAAGAGAGAGAGAAAAGGCTAAAGTGGCTAAAGGATCGGAGCATCTACGTCAAATGTTAATTGGCTCCTATCGCCACGGGAAGGAGGGCCAGAGGGGTTTATTTCAGAGGCAGCCACACGAGTAGGAAAGAAAGAGACCCCTTTGTCATATGTTGGAAGGGTCTTCTACTCCCAACCCCTCCAATTCCAGGGATGGCCAGCCTTTGGCTTATGGCGTGCCAAAATTGCACGCACGTGCGCCTACTCAATCTCCCTCCCTAACTGCACAGGCGCACACGACCCCTCCCCAGGCTCCAGAGGCTTTCTTGAAGCCTGGGGAGGGCAAAAATGCCCCCCCCAGAGACCCCCTGGAAGCCGGAAACGGATTGTTTCCGAACTTCTGGTTGGCCTCGTTGGGGGTGTTTTTTCGCCCTCCCCAGGCTTCAAGAAAGCCTCCAGAGCCCGGGGAGGGCGAAAACGGCCACTCCTGGCCCTTCGGAAATGTGAATAATCAGCTGGCGCGCACCAGAGCTGACGGCTGGCGTTCCACCATATAGAGCTCCATGTGCCCCCTGTGGCATGCATGCCATTGGATCACCATCACGGTTCTAGTCTAACCCCCTCCTCGGTCATAGAATTATAGTGCTAGAAGGGACCTCGGAGGTCCTCTAATCCAAACCCCTGCTCGGTCATAGAATCATAGTGCTAGAAGGGACCTTGGAGGTCTTCTAGTCCAACCCCCAGCTCGGTCATAGAATCATAGTGCTAGAAGGGACTTCAGAGGTCTTCTAGTCTAACCCCCTCCCCGGTCATAGAATTATAGTGCTAGAAGGGACTTCAGAGGTCTTCTAGTCTAACCCCCTCCCCGGTCATAGAATCATAGTGCTAGAAGGGACCTTGGAGGTCTTCTAGTCCAACCCCCTCCCCGGTCATAGAATCATAGTGCTAGAAGGGACTTCAGAGGTCTTCTATTCTAACCCTCTGCTCGGTCATAGAATCATAGTGCTAGAAGGGACCTCGGAGGTCTTCTAGACCAACCCCCTCCTCGGTCATAGAATTATAGTGCTAGAAGGGACCTTGGAGGTCTTCTAGTCCAACCCCCTCCTCGGTCATAGAATTATAGTGCTAGAAGGGACCTCGGAGGTCTTCTAGTCCAACCCCCTCCTCAGTCATAGAATTATAGTGCTAGAAGGGACTTTGGAGGTCTTCTAGTCCAACCCCCTCCTCGGTCCTAGAATCATAGTGCTAAAAGGGACTTCGGAGGTCTTCTAGTCTTCTAGCAGCCGTAAGTCCCTTCCTTTCAGTCCCTGGTTACTTTGGGACAGTCATTAAATGAACTGTTGTAAGTCGAGAACTAGCTGTATCCGTCAATGAGGCCGAAAGCTTCTGCGGGAATCCTGGGCAGCCTTCGGTTCAACAGAGGGCAGTGCTGTACCGGGTATGAAAAGATTTCCGCTTTGGGGCTGCGAGCCTCAACCCCCCTCCCTTCCCTTTGCAGTGGGGAGAGGCGAGGATAATTTGGGCCCGGCGGAATTTCCCGGAGCCTGCGGGAACCAAAGCCGCCTTTTTCTCGCAGGCTGAAATCTTTAGCCGGGTTAACTTTTGTTTACTTTTTTCCGGATGATACGATAGGAATAAAATAAAACCCATCCGTTCCCTTTTAATTGTCTGTCTGGTTCTTGGCCTGCGGGGGATTCTGGCAAGCGGCTTGTTTACAACCTGCCTATTTACAAATATCAGATCAGATAATCGGCTTCCTTCGCGGGAATGTCAGCTATCAATAGCCGACACGGCTGATATGAAGTGGGAGGCTTTGTCTGCGCCACCGAGGGGGAGATGGCGCATCCGCTTGACAAAAAGGAGCATCATGGAAGCATGTTTGTTCCATGCGCTGGCTGGCATTTGATAAGGCAATTCCGGTCTCTTCCTATCTGATGGGAAGCAATTAGTTGTAAAAACAATTAGAAGCTCTTCTCCCCCCTTCCCCCCCCCCCCAGTGTTTGCAAGCAGAGTCAACAGTCTTCCTTAATGAGCTATGGATTTGCCAAGCAATTGGCGGAGAGAGTCTTTGGAAAAACGAACAATAAACAAGAGTTTTGAAGTGGTTGTTCCTCTCTGTTGGGAAATCCTCCTTCCTTCCTTCCCTCTCTCCCACCTACCTTCTCATTTCTATCTCCTTCCCTCCTCCCTCCCTCCCTCTTCATACTTTCCTTCCTTCATCTCTCACTCAATTCCTTCCTATTCACCCACCTACCTACTTTCTCATTCCTCCTTCCCTCCCTCTTTCATGCTTTCCTTCCATATCTCTCACTTTTTCCTCCCTCGTACTCTCCATCTCTCCTTCCTTCCTTATCCCTCAATCTCTCCTTCCTTTAACTTTCCTCTTTCTACCCTCCCTCCTTTTCCTTCCTTCGTCCCTCCCTTCTTCCCTCCCCCTTTATCTTCCCTCTATCCACCCTCCCTCCTTTTCCTTCCTTCCTTCTTCCCTCCCTCCTTTACCTTCCTTTCCACCCTCCCTCCTTTTCCCTTCCTTTGTCCCTCCCTCCCTTCTTCCCTCCCTCCTTTACCTTCGCTCTTTCAACTCTCCCTCCTTTCCTTCCTTCCTTCATCCCTCCCTCCCTTCTTCCCTCCCTCCTTTACTTTCCCTTTCCACCCTCCCTCCTTTTCCTTCCTTCCTTCCTTATTCCCTCCCTCCTTTACCTTCCCTTTCCCACCCTCCCTCCTTTTCCCTTCCTTTTGTCCTTCCCTCCATTCTTCCCTCCCTCCTTTACCTTTGCTCTTTCAACTCTCCCTCCTTTTCCTTCCTTCATCCCTCATTCCCTTCTTCCCTCCCTCTTTTACCTTCCCTCTTTCAACTCTCCCTCCTTTTCCTTCCTTCATTCTTCCCTCCCTCCTTTACCTTCCCTTTCCAACCTCCCTCCTTTTCCCTTCCTTCATCCTTCCCTCCCTTCTTCCCTCCTTCTTTTACCTTCCCTCTTTCCGCTCTCCCTCCTTTTTCTTCCTTCCTTCATCCCTCACTCCCTTTTCCCTCCCTCTTTTACCTTCCCTCTTTCAACTCTCCCTCCTTTTCCTTCCTTCCTTCTTCCCTCCCTCCTTTACCTTCCCTTTCCAACCTTTTCCCTTCCTTCATCCTTCCCTCCCTTCTTCCCTCCCTCTTTTACCTTCCTTCTTTCCGCTCTCCCTCCTTTTCCTTCCTTCCTTTGTCCCTCCCTCCCTTCTTCCCTCTCTTCTTTACCTTCCCTTTCCACCCTCACTCCTTTTCCTTCCTTCCTTCATCCATCCCTCCCTTCTTCCCTCCCTCCTTTACCTTCCCTTTCCACCCTCCCTCCTTTTCCTTCCTTCCTTCTTCCCTCCCTCCTTTACCTTCCCTTTCCACCCTCCCCTCCTTTTTCCTTCCTTCATCCTTCCCTCCCTTCTTCCCTCCCTCTTTTACCTTCCCTCTTTCAACTCTCCCTCCTTTTCCTTCCTTCCTTCATCCCTCACTCTCTTCTTCCCTCCCTCTTTTACCTTCCCTCTTTCAACTCTCCCTCCTTTTCCTTCCTTCTTCCCTCCCTCCTTTACCTTCCCTTTCCACCCACCCTCCTTTTCCCTTCCTTCATCCTTCCCTCCCTTCTTCCTTCCCTCTTTTACCTTCTTTCCTCTCTCCCTCCTTTTCCTTCCTTCCTTTGTCCCTCACTCCCTTCTTCCCTCCCTCCTTTACCTTCCCTCTTTCAACTCTCCCTCCTTTTCCTTCCTTCTTCCCTCCCTCCTTTACCTTTCCTTTCCACCCTCCCTCCTTTTCCCTTCCTTTGTCCCTCCCTCCCTTCTTCCCTCCCTCCTTTACCTTCCTTCCTTCCTTCGTCCCTCATTCCCTTCTTCTCTCCCTCCTTTACGTTCATTTGTTCGTTCCTTCCTTCCTTCCTTCCTTCCTGCCTTCCTTCCTTCCTTCCTTCCTTCCTTCCTTCCTTCCTTCCTTCCTTCCTTCCTTCCTTCCTTCCCCCAACCCTAATCCTAACCCTTCCTCCCATGCATCCATCCATCCATCCATGCATCCATAACCCAAATTGTTCATCTTATAACTGTCATTTCTGCATCCCCCTCCTTGTGCCGGCCTTTCTGATAAAAGAAGAAGGTGCTGGGTTTTTTTTTAACCCTTTGTCCTCTCTTCCAATTATTCAGGAGTCCGGATGATTTCTCCAGGCACATCATTGGCCTCCAGCAACGGGAGCTAATCCTGACAGAGCAGAACGCTGCCATCTCCACCAGGTAAAAGGGCTTTGCATCTCTAAGTGGGTTAATTGTCCTTTCGACAGTTTTGAGAACAAGACGTAAGTGTCCTAGGCGAGACAGAAAGACAACGTTCTTCATATCAGATCCTCACTCAGCTCTAGAAACCCTGGTCAGAAGGCCAAGCCATAGCCTATCTCTGCTTTTTTTTCTTAAGTTGGGAAAAGGTGGGTTGGGTCACGTCGATCTTCCCTGGGCCGGATGTGATTCATGCTTCAATGGGAAGGTAACGATTTCCCACCACCTACCCAAGCATTTCACTTCTGGTCTGCAATACAAATTGTTCGTCTTTTCTGCACTAATTGGCAGGGATAATATTACGATCCAAAATAAAACTTCTGCTTTTTTCCCCGTTGCCTGTTCATCCCGGACACGGTTAGTTTAAATGTCAGAAAGCGGGACATTAAAATTAAGAGGAAGTTTTGATTTGATAGGTCCAAGAATTGCCAAAGGTTAAAAAAAAAAGAGAGAGAAAGAACTTTGGGAAATTAGCAGTTAGACTTATCTACCGCTTCATAGGGCTTTCAGCCCTCTCTAAGCGGTTTACAGAGTCAGCATATATCGCCCCCAACAACAATCCGGGTCCTCATTTCACCCACCTCGGAAGGATGGAAGGCTGAGTCAACCCTGAGCCGGTGAGATTTGAACAGCCGACCTGCAGAACTGCAGTCAGCTGAAGTAGCCTGCAGTGCTGCATTTAACCACTGCGCCACCTCGGCTCCAAATTGCAACTTCCACGCTCTTCCCAGACACTTCTTCTCCAATTCCACTTCTTTAAATACCAAGATCTCCGTTTGTCATGTTTTATTCTCTTTAAGGGGCGACTGAATGCCTGTATTTGAACTTTATTTCCAAATCCCCTAGAAGAATGTCTGAAGCATCTTAAAAGCAAATTTTATGTGACGCACAAAAGATCTGATGGTCAATTTTTTAAAAAAAAAATATTCATAAGAAGTTTGCTACCTTTTACGTGGAAACAGCTTGGAAAAGGACAGGTGGCATTTGTGATGGTGGCATCTGATTGGCTTCACCCATAAACCAGGTAGCCTGATCCAAGGTCCTGGCCGAGGTGGTGCAGTGGTTTAAATGCAGCACTGCAGGCTACTTCAGCTGACTGCAGTTCGGCTGTTCAAATCTCACCGGCTCAGGGTTGACTCAGCCTTCCATCCTTCCGAGGTGGGTAAAATGAGGACCCGGATTGTTGTTGGGGGCGATATGCTGACTCTGTAAACCGCTTAGAGAGGGCTGAAAGCCCTATGAAGCGGTAGATAAGTCTAACTGCTATTGCTATTGCTATTCCTTCCTTCTAGATTTACAGTCCATGGATGGTGTTTGTTTCTGGTATAAGATTTAGTAAAACGGCAGGGACCGGACTTAATTTTAGCAGCTTAGAGTGGCTTTTAGGGTAGGGAGGCCTGTTTTAGCCACGGTGGCGCGGTGGTTAGAATGAGTATTGCAGGCTAAACTCTTTCCCACTGCTAGCAGTTGGATCCCGGCTGGCTCAAGGTTGACTCAGCCTTCCATCCTTCTTCCCAAGGTCAGTAAAATGAGGATCCAGATTGTTGGGGGTGAGAGGTTGACTTTGTAAACCTCTTAGAGGGGGCTGTGAAGCACCATGAAGCGGTATATAAGTCTAAGCGCTATTGCTAGCGCCCGAAACGTCGAGCTCATTTTACCAAGCGCGATCAGTCAAACATCCTTTTCGTTTTAAATTTCATCGGTGGAAGAATTCGTTTGATTTAATGTTTTTTGGGGAAATGCGTGCTTCTAAAATACATTTTTAACATCTTCACTTTGGTGCATTTCTCTTTGACGGCTGTACTGTCTATGACAGTGGTTCCCAAACTTGGCAACTTTAAGACTTGTGGACTTCAACTCCCAGAATTCTCCAGCCAGCAGAGCTCTGCTGGCTGGAGAATTCTGGGAGTTGAAGTCCACAAGTCTTAAAGTTGCCAAGTTTGGGAACCACTGGTCTATGGCCGTGATGGCGAACTTATGGCACGTGTGCCACAGGCTGCACATAGAGCCCTCTCTGTGGGCACGCAAGCTGTTGCCCAACACGTGCTTCCCACTGGCCAGCTGATTTTTGGGTTTCTGCCATGCACATGCGTAAGGGGAGGGTTTGCCCACATGCAAGGGGGGCAGGGGGTTAGCGCGGGGGAATGTGACGCGCCCCCCACACCCCGTTTTTGGTTTCAGGGGGCTTCAGGGAGTTCTGCTAGCGTCAAATGGGGTGTAGGAGGGGTGTGGCACCTCCCCTGTGGCCCATTTTTGATCCCAGGAGGCTTCAGGGAGGCCGGCTAGGCCCAAAATGGGGGGCAGAGGATCACACATGCACGCATGGTGGGGGCGCAGGGGAATCGTGCATGTGTGGGGGTGTGGCGGGGAGGTGTCGCTCGCACATTGCATTATGGGTGTTGTTAGGTAAACTCCCCGTTGGGAGAGCGGGTGCGTTCAGTGAAGCGTTGTGAGAGTTGTGTTGGAAACACACAAACCAGCATACAGAGACACTGCAGTTTAAATAGACTTTTACTTTAGTGGAAAATAGAGGTATCAGAGTCCATCAAACAGTCCAAGTCATACACGGATAAGACAATCAGCCATCAATGTCTTTCAGCTAAGGGATAATCCAAATAACATAGTCCAGTAATCATATAATCAGTTCAGAACTCAAAGTTTGCTAGCAGTTGCAAAACTTACAATAGCACACGGCACTTTCTAACAGCCAGCTTCCAAAAACACTCAGATCAGATCAGCCCAACATCTAACGAAACAGAGAGCTAACAGTCCTTCCGGCTCCCTCTTATGGCCGATTGAGGAAACAGCAACCAATCACATTTTACAGTATGATTTAAAGAAACAGGTACAGCATTGCTATATGAGTTATATATTGCCAACCCAACCGTTAGATTATATTCCTAACAGGTGTGGGCACACGCACGGGTGCTGTTGCACACGGGCGCACACTTTCGGCACGCAAAGACAAAAAGGTTTGCCATGACTGGTCTGTGGTTTTGCGTTTCATCCGTCGTTTGGACTTCATCTGGAGGACATCGTGTCCTAAAAGGACATTACATCTCGGAGCAAGAAACGGCAGAGTGGGCCGTGATATTCCGTAGATTTAGTGATATTCCGCGGCTGACGACTCCGGAGGGGGAAGATGTAGTTTTCAGCAACCCCGCTACCGGAGCTCCATTGTGATGGCAACGAAGCCCCGTTTATACCAGCAAGTAAACAGCACCGTCTTAATTAATTCCTGGTTATTGCTGCTACCCCCTTTCGGCTCTCCGGGTGGGAAGCGCGCACATATTCCTTTTATTACCTGGTGTCCACTGTGTGCAATCATAAGTGATTATAGCTAGATGAACTTGCAAGGATGTGCTCTACTTCTTCCAGAGACGTGTTAGGAGCTTCGTAGCATGTTCTCCGCTGCTCCTTTGGGGTGTGTGTGTGTGTGTGTCTTTCAGGAGAACTTCACCCGGGGGGCGGGGGAAGAGAGCATTCCCTCTTTTTTTTTTCATTTTTAATAAATTTTTATTTTAAACACATAAGCACATCAACAGAAAAACAAACACGTAACTTAAAAGCAACATAGGAACAATAAGTTCCATCGTATATCATACCGCAGTTCCGAATCGGTTTCTTTGCAGTTAGTGTTTTCCCTTCTATACATTTCTATCTTGCGTTCGTAATCTCCTTGTTCGTTATCCATTTTTATGTACATTTCTTTATTTATTTATACTTAGCTACTTATGACCAGATATTATTTACCTATATTGTGCTTTATATTTTTACTGTCATTTATTCTCTTACATACAGATTATAGATATACATTCACATAATTATTCTTTTTCTTTGCCATTCTTTTATTATTATTATCCATTTGAAAGGTTATAAGGTACAGTTTGGAATGCTTTGTTTACCATCCTTCGCACCTGCTATGACACCACCTTGTTTTCTCTTTCTTTTCTTTTCTCCCTCCCTTCTCTACTTCCTTCCTTCCTCCTCTCCTTCCCCTTCTTCCTTCCCTTACCTCTCCCCTACTCCTACCCTCCTTCTTCTCCTTCCTACCCTCTCTCCTTCTCTTTTTCTCTCTTCCTCCCTCCTCTCCTTCTCTTTCTCTCCCTCCCACCCACCTCTCCTTACCTCTTTCTTCTTCCCCCTACCTCTCCTCCACATCTCACCTTATTTTCTCTTTCCTTTCTCCCTCCCTTCCTTCTCTACTTCCTTCCTTCCTCCTCTCCTTCCCCTTCTTCCTTCCCTTACTTCTCCCCCACTCCTACCCTTTTTCTTCTCCTTCCTACCTTCTCTCCTTCTCTTTCTTTCTCTTCCTCCCTCCTCTTCTTCTTTTTCTCTCCGGGAAGGGAGCATTTCCACGTAGGTTTCTGGATGCCCCCGAAAACCAGCCTGGGTCGTCGATGGTCAGGTTTGCATGGTCATCCCATTGCCGTGGCTTGGTTTTTATTAACTCCGAGAGGGGCTCTGTTTTGGCTTTATCTTCAGAAGGTTCCCCTCTCACACATAGGCGCTACTCGTTCCCGGCTCTAGGGGGCAATGTTTATCTCCGTTTCAAAGCAGAAGAGCCAGCGCTGTCCGAAGACGTCTCCGTGGTCATGTGGCCAGCATGACTCAACGCCGAAGGAGCATGGAACACTGTTTCCTTCCACCAAAGGTGGTTCCTATTTTTCTACTTGCATTTTTACAAGCTTTCGAACTGCTAGGTTGGCAGAAGCTGGGACGAGGAACGGGAGCTCACTCCGTTACGCGGCGCTAGGGATTCGAACCGCGAACTGCCAGCCTTTGTGATCGACAAGCTCAGCGTCTTAGCCCCTGAGCCACCGCGTCCCTAGGATGCTTCTTACCGCATGGTAACTTGAACACAAATGGCTATTGTTCTTTGATTCTCCGTGCGTCCCCGGGGGTAGAGGAAGCTTGAGGAGATCTCAAATTAAACCCACCAATTCAGAATAAGCCATGTTTTTGGCGCCTATCGGCCGGCTCATTTATAACGATGGAGCTGTGGGTTTGAAAGATAATCGTCCCGCTCGTATTTTCTGGGCAAAAGTGGTGAATGGCTTTTAGAGCAGGCTCCCTTCCTAATGTTGCTTGTAATCCAGGTCAAATTAATTACTTTGGAATGCCGCCCCGATTTGATTGCAGTGCTGGCTCTCCTGTCGGTCAGAAGATCTCCCTGGTTCATGGAAGCCAGTAGCATCTTTATGGGGAAGGTCGGCCTCTTGGCTCTGCCGAATTCGGAGAAAAGGCTGATAAATTGGGAAAGGAATTTTACCTTCAGAGCTTTTCCTTCTTTCCTTCCTCCCTTCCTCCCTCTATCTATCTCTCCTTTCTTCTTCCCTCCTTCCCTCTATCTCTCCTTCCTTCCTTCCTTCCTCTATCTCTCCTTCCTTCCTCCTTCCCTCCCTCCCTCCCTCTATCTCTCCTTTCTCCCTCCCTCTATCTCTTGTTCCTCCCTTCTTTCCTCCCTCCTCCCTGTATCTCTCCTACCTCTATCTCTCCCTTCCTTTCTCCATCCCTCTCCATCTCTCCTTCCTACTTCCTCTCCTCCCTCCCCTCCCACTCTCCTTCCTTCCACCCTCCCTTTATCTCTCGTTCCTCCCTTCTTTCCTCCCTCCTCCCTCTACCTCTCCTCCCTCTATCTCTCCCTTCCTTTCTCCCTCCCTCTCTATCTCTCCTTCCTACTCCCTCCCCTCCCTCCCACTCTCCTTCCTTCCAACCTCCCTCTTACTCCCCATCTCCCTCCCACTCTCCTTCCTTCCAACCTCCCTCTTACTCTCCATCTCTCCTCCCTCCTTCCCTCCCTCTCTCCTTCTTTCCTTCCATCCTCCCTCCCCCATTCTCCACCTCTCCCTCAGTCCCTCCCTCCCTCCCTCTATCTCTCCTTCCTTCCTTCCTTCCTTCCTTCCTTCCTTCCTTCCTTCCCTCCCACTCTCCTTCCTTTCACCCTCCCTCTATCTCTTGTTCCTCCCTTCTTTCCTCCCTCCTCCCTCTTTCTCCCTTCCTTTCTCTCGCCCTCTCTATCTCTCCTTCCTACTTCCTCCCCTCCCTCCCTCCCTCCCTCCCTCCCACTCTCATTCCTTCCACCCTCCGTCTTACTTTCCATCTCTCCTCCCTCCTTCCCTCCCTCTCTCCTTCTTTCCTTCCATCCTCCGTCCCTCATTCTCCACAACTCCCTTCCTCCTCCTATCTCTCCTTCCTTCCTTCCTTCCTTCCTTCCTTCCTTCCTTCCTTCCTTCCTTCCTTCCTTCCTTCCTTCCTTCCTCTCTCCCCCCCCCCCAATAAGGAGGAAGACAAGGACAGATGGTGCACAGCTTCCTTGGCAGCATTATACTGTGAATTTTGGGGGGTTGGGGGGGGGAGGAAGACCCCTGTGATCTCGAGGCGTGTAACTTGAGCATCCCAAGTGGCCCCTCCTGCCTTTGTTTGAGTCTGTTTTTACACACCCAGCGAGATCGGCAGCAAAATCTGTCAGGGGGACAGCTGGGTGTTGCTGATCCATCTGATGCCGAGCCTTGGAGCAATTAGACAAGGAGAGGGTTTAATTAAGCATATTCATTTCTTTCCTGGAACGGCTTCCTTCCGAGAAGCCGCCATCTCCTTCTCCTGGCCCGTCCAAGGCTTGTGTTAGTTGTGTTTCACCACAGCCCTGTCTGCTGAGGGTGGCCTTCGTGTTGGGCCGCCCCGTTCGCCCGTTGCCTGTTTTCCAGAAGAGCCAATTCATCTTCGGTCTCTCTGATATGAAGGTCTGAATTCTGATACAGCTTAGAATTCTGGTTTGTGGTGTAGCGTGGAGGGTAATTGAGGGCCTCTCTTCGGCCGTTTGTATTGTTAATACTGCCAAAACTCCAACACAAGTGCATACAGTCAAGGGTACGGTTTCCCCAGTTGCAATGGATGGCTGTGAAGGTTGGACCACAAGGACGGCTGGGCGCCAAAGAACGGAGGCCTTTGAACTCTGGTGCTGGAGAAGAAGACTCCTGCATTGAGTCCCTTGGACTACAAGGCCATCCAACCGGTCAGTCCTAGAGGAGATCCAGCCTGGCTGCTCTTTAGAAGGCCAGATCCTGAAGAGGAAACTCAAAGACTTTGGCCACCTGATGAGAAGGAAGAAGGACTCCTTGGAGAAGAGCCTCATGCTGGGAAGGATGGAGGGCAAAAGAAGAAGAAGGGGACGGCAGAGAAGGAGATGGCTGGATGGAGTCACCAAAGCAGTTGGCATGAGCTTCTATGAACACCGGGGGATGGTAGAGGACAGAAGGCCTGGAGGAACATGGTCCATGGGGTTGCGATGGGTCTGACACGACTTCGCAACTAACAACAATGGAGGACGAACCTGGCCAGTTCTGAGGTCTGGATCGTCCTGGGTCAATGGGCTGATGGAAATTCTGGTAGCGCAGCTTTAACGAAGAAAGCAGAATTAGTTTGCCTGGCGGTTCTTGTCTATTCTACCTGGTGAGGCTGACAGGTGCCCGTCTTGTCATCAGGCAGTGGAAGAGTCGGTCTCACCTGGGCTGGTTGATTGATGGACAGCTGTCTTCGTTAACATAGAAGGAGATGCTTATTTCCTGGGCTTCTTCGTTTCTCTGTTTGGAATATCACAGCAACCCCAGATGAAAGATTGATGATCGATGTCCCATTTCTGGCTCTCTCTGGTTTATTTATCTTTTGCTCTGCAAGTGTGGGACCTCCCTCTTTCATGTTTTCCTTCCTTCATCCCTCTCTCAATTCCTCCCTCCCTCTTTCATGCATTCCATCATTCGTCTCTCCCAATTCTGTCCTTCCTTCCACCTTCATATTCCCCTCTCCCTGTCTTTCCTTCCTCCCTCTCTCACACCCTCCTTTCCTTCCTTCCTCCCTCTTTCATGCATTCCATCATTCATCTCTCTCTTAATTCATTCCTTCCTTCCTCCCTCCCTCACATCCTCTCTCCTTTCCTTCCTTCCTACCTCCCTCCCTCTTTCATGCATTCCATCATTCATCTCTCTCTCAATTCCTTCCTTCCTCATACTCCCTCTCTCCCTGTCCTTCCTTCCTCCCTCCCTCACATCCTCCCTCCCTCCCTTCCTCCCTCCCTCTTTCATGCATTCCATCATTCATCTCTTCCTTCCTCCCTCCCTCCCTCCCTCCCCTCCTTCTTACCTACCTACCTAACTACCCATTTCTATATCCTTCCCTCTTCCCTCCTTATTTCATGTTTTCTTCCTCCTGCCCTCCCTTCTTCCTTCCTTCCACCTTTCTAGAGTGCATAAGAATTCCTATGGGAAGGGACTGATGGCCCCTCCCTCCCCCTCTCCTCCACCCTTTCTCTTTCTCTCTCTCTCTTTCCCTCCCTCCCTCTCTCTCTCTCTCTGTCTCTCTCTCTCTCGTTCTTTATTTAGGCTCTGTTTAGAGACGTGCCTGGGCGTTCTCCTGTCTGGCAGGCGTTGTGTGGAAAGCCAGCCAGCAGCGTAATGATGGGGCACTGAGCTATTTTGGCACCGTTGGGGAGGAAAACGCTTTGCCTCTTCCCCGTCTGCCGCGAGTCCCTTCCGATTCCAGGCCGAGGATACGGCGGCTCGAGTCTCAAGTAGCAGATGCCGTCATTCTCTCCCTGCTTCAACGCCTGGCTCGCCAGAGCTAATAGCCCCTTATTACAATTAGATTAATTACTATTAACTCTCAGGTGGCGATATCAAAATTAGCCTGCGCTGGGGACAACATAGGATGCCTTTTACAGGCAGTCCTCACTTAGCGACCATAACTTGGGAGTGGCACTTCCATCACTATGCCCAGGGGTCACTAAGGGGAAAAACAATGTGAAAAACCAAAGGGCTCACTTTCCTTTAGGTCATTAAGTGAATCATTTAAGTGGTCATTTTGTGCTTAACTGCGGGACTCAGCATCTATCCATTCATCATCCAGCCATCCCTCCATCAATCCCTCCATCCTCCATTTCAACATCCCGCTATCCCTCCATCCTTCATCCCTCCATCATCTTCTATTTACTATTATCCCTCCCTCCCTCCTCATCCATCCATCCATCATCATTCAGCCAACTTTCTATCAATCCATTCTCTATTTCTACATACATACAATTCTTTATCTATCCATCCATCCATCCATCCATCCATCCATCCACCCATCATCTTCCATCCATTGTCCTCCATCCAGCCAACCCTCCACCAAGCCATCCATTCTCCATTTCTACATCCAGCTATCCATACTTCATCCATCCATCCATCATCATCCCTCCCTCCCTCATCCATCCCTCATCAAACCATTCAGCCAACTTTCTATCAATCCATTCTCCATTTCTATATACATCCATCCTTCATCCATCCATCATCTTCCATTCATCGTCTTTTCATCCAGCCATCCCTCCATCAATCGCTCCATCCTCCATTTCTACATCCAGCTGTCCCTCCATCCTTCATCCCTCCATCATCTTCTATTTACCATCATCCCTCCCTCCCCATCCATCATCATTTATTCAGTCAACTTTCTATCAATCCATTCTCTATTTCTACATACATACATTCTTCATCCATCCATCCATCACCTTCCATCCATTGTCCTCTATCCAGCCATCCCTCCACCAATCCATCCATTCTCCATTTCTACATCCATGCGT
>NW_028261394.1:2993427-3049502 GCF_051295495.1 Thamnophis sirtalis | reverse complement strand
CTAACAGGTGTGGGCACACGCACGGGCGCTGTTGCACACGGGCGCACACTTTCGGCACGCAAAGACGAAAAGGTTTGCCATCACTGGTCTGTGGTTTTGCGTTTCCTCCGTCGTTTGGACTTCATCTGGGAGGACATCATGTCCTAAAAGGACATTACATCTCGGATGTAGAAACGGCAGAGTGGACCGTGATATTCCGTAGATTTAGTGATATTCCGCGGCTTACGACTCCGGAGGGGGAAGATGTAGTTTTCAGCAACCCCGCTACCGGAGCTCCATTGTGATGGCAACGAAGCCCCGTTTATACCAGCAAGTAAACAGCACCGTCTTAATTAATTCCTGGTTATTGCTGCTACCCCCTTTCGGCTCTCCGGGTGGGAAGCGCGCACATATTCCTTTTATTACCTGGTGTCCACTGTGTGCAATCATAAGTGATTATAGCTAGATGAACTTGCAAGGATGTGCTCTACTTCTTCCAGAGACGTGTTAGGAGCTTCGTAGCATGTTCTCCGCTGCTCCTTTGGGGTGTGTGTGTGTGTGTGTCTTTCAGGAGAACTTCACCCGGGGGCGGGGGAAGGGAGCATTCCCTCTTTTTTTTTCATTTTTAATAAATTTTTATTTTAAACACATAAGCACATCAACAGAAAACAAACACATAACTTAAAAACAACATAGGAACAATAAGTTCCATCGTAGATCATACCGCAGTTCCGAATCGTTTCTTTGCAGTTAGTATTTTCCCTTCTATACATTTCTGTCTTGCTATAATCTCCTTATTCGTTATCCATTTTTATGTACTATTCTATATTTATTTATACTTAGCTACTTATGACCAGATATTATTTACCTATATTATGCTTTATATTTTTACTGTCATTTATTCTCTTACATACAGATTATAGATATACATTCACATAATTATTCTTTTTCTTTGCCATTCTTTAATTATTAGTATTCCATTGGAAAGGTAATAAGGTAATGATCTTTGTTTTACCATCCTTCGACCTGCTATGACACCACCTTGTTTTCCTTTCTTTCTTTTCTCCCTCCCTTCCTTTCTCTACTCCTTCCTCCTCTCCATCCCTTCTTCCTTCCCTTACCTCTCTCCCTCCTACCCTCCTTCTTCTCCTTCCTACCCTCTCTCCTTCTCTCTTTCTCTCTTCCTCCCTCCTTCCTTCTCTTTCTCTCCCTCCCACCCACCTCTCCTTACCTCTTTCTTCTTCCCCTACCTCTCCTCCACATCTCACCTTATTTTCTCTTTCTTTCTCCTCTCCCTCCCTTCCTTCTCTACTTCCTTCCTTCCTCCTCTCCTTCCCCTTCTTCCTTCCCTTACTTCTCCCTACTCTTTACCCTCTATCTTCTTCTTCCTACCCTCTCTCCTTCTCTCTTTCTCTCTTCCTCCCTCCTCTCCTTCTCTTTCTCTCCCTCCCACCCACCTCTCCTTACCTCTTTCTTCTTCCCCTACCTCTCCTCCACATCTCACCTTATTTTCTCTTTCTTTTCTTTTCTCCCTCCCTTCCTTCTCTACTTCCTTCCTTCCTTCCTCCTCTCCTTCCCTTCTTCCTTTCCTTTACTTCTCCCTACTCCTACCCTCTGTCTTCTCCTTCCTACCTTCTCTCCTTCTCTCTTTCTCTCTTCTTCCCTCCTCTCCTTCTCTTTCTCTCCCTCCCACCCACCTCTCCTTACCTCTTTCTTCTTCCCCTACCTCTCCTCCACATCTCACCTTATTTTCTCTTTCTTTTCTCCCTCCCTTCCTTCTCTACTTCCTTCCTTCCTCCTCTCCTTCCCCTTCTTCCTTCCCTTACTTCTCCCCTACTCCTACCCTTTTTCTTCTCCTTCCTACCTTCTCTCATTCTCTTTCTTTCTCTTCCTCCCTCCTCTTCTTCTTTTTCTCTCTGGGAAGGAGCAATTCCACGTAGGTTTCTGGATGCCCCCGAAAACCAGCCTGAGTCGTCGATGGTCAGATTTGAATGGTCATCCCATTGCCGTGGCTTGGTTTTTATTAACTCTGAGAGGGGCTCTGTTTTGGCTTTATCTTCAGAAGGTTCCCCTCTCACACATAGGCGCTACTCGTTCCCGGCTCTAGGGGGCAATGTTTATCTCCGTTTCAAAGCAGAAGAGCCAGCGCTGTCCGAAGACGTCTCCGTGGTCATGTGGCCAGCATGACTCAACGCCGAAGGAGCATGGAACACTGTTTCCTTCCCACCAAAGGTGGTTCCTATTTTTCTACTTGCATTTTTACAAGCTTTCGAACTGCTAGGTTGGCAGAAGCTGGGACGAGGAACGGGAGCTCACTCCGTTACGCGGCGCTAGGGATTCGAACCGCGAACTGCCAGCCTTTGTGATCGACAAGCTCAGCGTCTTAGCCCCTGAGCCACCGCGTCCCTAGGATGCTTCTTACCGCATGGTAACTTGAACACAAATGGCTATTGTTCTTTGATTCTCCGTGCGTCCCCGGGGGTAGAGGAAGCTTGAGGAGATCTCAAATTAAACCCACCAATTCAGAATAAGCCATGTTTTTGGCGCCTATCGGCCGGCTCATTTATAACGATGGAGCTGTGGGTTTGAAAGATAATCGTCCCGCTCGTATTTTCTGGGCAAAAGTGGTGAATGGCTTTTAGAGCAGGCTCCCTTCCTAATGTTGCTTGTAATCCAGGTCAAATTAATTACTTTGGAATGCCGCCCCGATTTGATTGCAGTGCTGGCTCTCCTGTCGGTCAGAAGATCTCCCTGGTTCATGGAAGCCAGTAGCATCTTTATGGGGAAGGTCGGCCTCTTGGCTCTGCCGAATTCGGAGAAAAGGCTGATAAATTGGGAGAGGATTTTACCTTCAGAGCTTTTCCTTCTTCTCCTTCCTCCTTCCTCCCTCTCTCTACTCTCCTTCCTTCCTTCCTTCCTCTATCTCTCCTTCCTCCTTCCTCCCTCCCTCCCTCTATCCTCCTTTCTCCCTCCCTTATCTCTTGTTCCTCCCTTCTTTCCTCCCTCCTCCCTGTATCTCTCCTACCTCTATCTCTCCCTTCCTTTCTCCATCCCTCTCCATCTCTCCTTCCTACTTCCTCTCCTCCCTCCCTCCCACTCTCCTTCCTTCCACCCTCCCTTTATCTCTCGTTCCTCCCTTCTTTCCTCCCTCCTCCCTCTACCTCTCCTCCCTCTATCTCTCCCTTCCTTTCTCCCTCCCTCTCTATCTCTCCTTCCTACTCCCTCCCCTCCCTCCCACTCTCCTTCCTTCCAACCTCCCTCTTACTCCCCATCTCCCTCCCACTCTCCTTCCTTCCAACCTCCCTCTTACTCTCCATCTCTCCTCCCTCCTTCCCTCCCTCTCTCCTTCTTTCCTTCATCCTCCCTCCCCCATTC
Organism: Thamnophis sirtalis; assembly: GCF_051295495.1. Taxonomy (NCBI): domain Eukaryota; kingdom Metazoa; phylum Chordata; class Lepidosauria; order Squamata; family Natricidae; genus Thamnophis; species Thamnophis sirtalis. Next base: position 3,046,148 of record NW_028261394.1, on the reverse strand, counting down.
TCCACCTCTCCCTCAGTCCCTCCCTCCCTCCCTCTATCTCTCCTTCCTTCCTTCCTTCCTTCCTTCCTTCCTTCCTTCCCTCCCACTCTCCTTCCTTTCACCCTCCCTCTATCTCTTGTTCCTCCCTTCTTTCCTCCCTCCTCCCTCTTTCTCCCTTCCTTTCTCTCGCCCTCTCTATCTCTCCTTCCTACTTCCTCCCCTCCCTCCCTCCCTCCCTCCCTCCCACTCTCATTCCTTCCACCCTCCGTCTTACTTTCCATCTCTCCTCCCTCCTTCCCTCCCTCTCTCCTTCTTTCCTTCCATCCTCCGTCCCTCATTCTCCACAACTCCCTTCCTCCTCCTATCTCTCCTTCCTTCCTTCCTTCCTTCCTTCCTTCCTTCCTTCCTTCCTTCCTTCCTTCCTCTCCCCCCCCCCCCAATAAGGAGGAAGACAAGGACAGATGGTGCACAGCTTCCTTGGCAGCATTATACTGTGAATTTTGGGGGGTTGGGGGGGGGAGGAAGACCCCTGTGATCTCGAGGCGTGTAACTTGAGCATCCCAAGTGGCCCCTCCTGCCTTTGTTTGAGTCTGTTTTTACACACCCAGCGAGATCGGCAGCAAAATCTGTCAGGGGGACAGCTGGGTGTTGCTGATCCATCTGATGCCGAGCCTTGGAGCAATTAGACAAGGAGAGGGTTTAATTAAGCATATTCATTTCTTTCCTGGAACGGCTTCCTTCCGAGAAGCCGCCATCTCCTTCTCCTGGCCCGTCCAAGGCTTGTGTTAGTTGTGTTTCACCACAGCCCTGTCTGCTGAGGGTGGCCTTCGTGTTGGGCCGCCCCGTTCGCCCGTTGCCTGTTTTCCAGAAGAGCCAATTCATCTTCGGTCTCTCTGATATGAAGGTCTGAATTCTGATACAGCTTAGAATTCTGGTTTGTGGTGTAGCGTGGAGGGTAATTGAGGCCTCTCTTCGGCCGTTTGTATTGTTAATACTGCCAAAACTCCAACACAAGTGCATACAGTCAAGGGTACGGTTTCCCCAGTTGCAATGGATGGCTGTGAAGGTTGGACCACAAGGACGGCTGGGCGCCAAAGAACGGAGGCCTTTGAACTCTGGTGCTGGAGAAGAAGACTCCTGCATTGAGTCCCTTGGACTACAAGGCCATCCAACCGGTCAGTCCTAGAGGAGATCCAGCCTGGCTGCTCTTTAGAAGGCCAGATCCTGAAGAGGAAACTCAAAGACTTTGGCCACCTGATGAGAAGGAAGAAGGACTCCTTGGAGAAGAGCCTCATGCTGGGAAGGATGGAGGGCAAAAGAAGAAGAAGGGGACGGCAGAGAAGGAGATGGCTGGATGGAGTCACCAAAGCAGTTGGCATGAGCTTCTATGAACACCGGGGGATGGTAGAGGACAGAAGGCCTGGAGGAACATGGTCCATGGGGTTGCGATGGGTCTGACACGACTTCGCAACTAACAACAATGGAGGACGAACCTGGCCAGTTCTGAGGTCTGGATCGTCCTGGGTCAATGGGCTGATGGAAATTCTGGTAGCGCAGCTTTAACGAAGAAAGCAGAATTAGTTTGCCTGGCGGTTCTTGTCTATTCTACCTGGTGAGGCTGACAGGTGCCCGTCTTGTCATCAGGCAGTGGAAGAGTCGGTCTCACCTGGGCTGGTTGATTGATGGACAGCTGTCTTCGTTAACATAGAAGGAGATGCTTATTTCCTGGGCTTCTTCGTTTCCTCTGTTTGGAATATCACAGCAACCCCAGATGAAGATTGATGATCGATGTCCCATTTCTGGCTCTCTCTGGTTTATTTATCTTTTGCTCTGCAAGTGTGGGACCTCCCTCTTTCATGTTTTCCTTCCTTCATCCCTCTCTCAATTCCTCCCTCCTCTTTCATGCATTCCATCATTCGTCTCTCCCAATTCTGTCCTTCCTTCCACCTTCATATTCCCCTCTCCCTGTCTTTCCTTCCTCCCTCTCTCACACCCTCCTTTCCTTCCTTCCTCCCTCTTTCATGCATTCCATCATTCATCTCTCTCTTAATTCATTCCTTCCTTCCTCCCTCCCTCACATCCTCTCTCCTTTCCTTCCTTCCTACCTCCCTCCCTCTTTCATGCATTCCATCATTCATCTCTCTCTCAATTCCTTCCTTCCTCATACTCCCTCTCTCCCTGTCCTTCCTTCCTCCCTCCCTCACATCCTCCCTCCCTCCCTTCCTCCCTCCCTCTTTCATGCATTCCATCATTCATCTCTTCCTTCCTCCCTCCCTCCCTCCCTCCCCTCCTTCTTACCTACCTACCTAACTACCCATTTCTATATCCTTCCCTCTTCCCTCCTTATTTCATGTTTTCTTCCTCCTGCCCTCCCTTCTTCCTTCCTTCCACCTTTCTAGAGTGCATAAGAATTCCTATGGGAAGGGACTGATGGCCCCTCCCTCCCCCCTCTCCTCCACCCTTTCTCTTTCTCTCTCTCTCTTTCCCTCCCTCCCTCTCTCTCTCTCTCTGTCTCTCTCTCTCTCGTTCTTTATTTAGGCTCTGTTTAGAGACGTGCCTGGGCGTTCTCCTGTCTGGCAGGCGTTGTGTGGAAAGCCAGCCAGCAGCGTAATGATGGGGCACTGAGCTATTTTGGCACCGTTGGGGAGGAAAACGCTTTGCCTCTTCCCCGTCTGCCGCGAGTCCCTTCCGATTCCAGGCCGAGGATACGGCGGCTCGAGTCTCAAGTAGCAGATGCCGTCATTCTCTCCCTGCTTCAACGCCTGGCTCGCCAGAGCTAATAGCCCCTTATTACAATTAGATTAATTACTATTAACTCTCAGGTGGCGATATCAAAATTAGCCTGCGCTGGGGACAACATAGGATGCCTTTTACAGGCAGTCCTCACTTAGCGACCATAACTTGGGAGTGGCACTTCCATCACTATGCCCAGGGGTCACTAAGGGGAAAAACAATGTGAAAAACCAAAGGGGCTCACTTTCCTTTAGGTCATTAAGTGAATCATTTAAGTGGTCATTTTGTGCTTAACTGCGGGACTCAGCATCTATCCATTCATCATCCAGCCATCCCTCCATCAATCCCTCCATCCTCCATTTCAACATCCCGCTATCCCTCCATCCTTCATCCCTCCATCATCTTCTATTTACTATTATCCCTCCCTCCCTCCTCATCCATCCATCCATCATCATTCAGCCAACTTTCTATCAATCCATTCTCTATTTCTACATACATACATTCTTTATCTATCCATCCATCCATCCATCCATCCATCCATCCACCCATCATCTTCCATCCATTGTCCTCCATCCAGCCAACCCTCCACCAAAGCCATCCATTCTCCATTTCTACATCCAGCTATCCATACTTCATCCATCCATCCATCATCATCCCTCCCTCCCTCATCCATCCCTCATCAACCATTCAGCCAACTTTCTATCAATCCATTCTCCATTTCTATATACATCCATCCTTCATCCATCCATCATCTTCCATTCATCGTCTTTCATCCAGCCATCCCTCCATCAATCGCTCCATCCTCCATTTCTACATCCAGCTGTCCCTCCATCCTTCATCCCTCCATCATCTTCTATTTACCATCATCCCTCCCTCCCCATCCATCATCATTTATTCAGTCAACTTTCTATCAATCCATTCTCTATTTCTACATACATACATTCTTCATCCATCCATCCATCACCTTCCATCCATTGTCCTCTATCCAGCCATCCCTCCACCAATCCATCCATTCTCCATTTCTACATCCATGCGTCCATCCATCTTTCATCCACCCATTTATCCTTCATCCCTCCCTCCCTCCCTCCCAAGTATCCTCACATCCTCTCTCGCAAAGGACAAGCTACCTCAATAAGTTTCCCCAGCAAGAAATTTTGTTTAGCTGCGCCTAGCAAAATACTCAAAAACTGTCGTAAGTAGCAAAACTCCCAAAAGAAAGAAAGGAAAGAGAAGAAAAAGCTTCTTTTTGCCTCTGCGAAACGTACATGACGAATGTGCATAATTTATTCCGGCATCTGGGCCCGAAAAGTTTGCCTTCCAAATTTTCTTTGGTTTCTTCAACAATGGCTGAAAATTGGGACTTATCATGTAAATGCTGACAGATATGAACATGTGTCAACCGGAGTGGCTGCCTGACAAAACTTCGCATTGTGGGGAAATGTTAATTTTTTGCTGCCTTAAGTGTATCCCCCCCCTCCCCTCTTCCTCCCTCCCCTCCCCACCCCAATTTTTTTTTTTGCTTAATCTAGCCTTTTCAAAGTCAAGCTGAGCCTGTTGCACTTCAGTTTTAGATTAATTCTTCCTTGCCTATGCAGAAAACTTGTCAGGTGGCCCAGCTATTCTCTGAGCAGAAAATCATTTCTTTAAAGCCACGGATTTCCTGCCTTTTGGAAATAAATGCAGCCGGGGGGGGGGGGGGAGAACAGAAAAAGCAGCAGGTGCATCGGAAAAAAAAGAAAGAAATATCGCTCTCCGGCGTGCAGGGATGTCTCCCGGACAGAAGATGGAGCTTTTTGCCTTGCCTTGTTTCCTTCTTCCCTTCTTTCTCCAACCCATTTTGGAATGAGAATTCTGGTTAAAATGTCCAAAGGGGTTGAGGTTGAGGTTCGGACGTAGAAAATTAAGAAACTCCTTTTATGGGTTTGGCGTGCGGAAACAGAAACAGAATAACAGAGTTGGAAGGGTCCTCGGAGGTCTTCTAGTCCAACCCCCTGCTCAGGCAGGAAGCCCAACACCACTTCAGACAAATGGTTATCCAATCTCTTTAAAAACCTTCAGTAATAGAGAGGAAGGGAAGGAAGGAAGGAAGGAAGGAAGGAAGGAAGGAAGGGGAAAAAAGGATAACAGAGTTGGAAGGGACCTTGGAGGTCTTCTAGTCCAACCCCCTGCTTAGGCAAGAAATAGTAATAGAGAGGAAGGGAAGGGAAGAAGGAAGGAAGGAAGGAAAAAAAAAGAATAACAGAATTGGAAGAGACCTTGGAGGTCTTCTAGTCCAACCCCCTGCTCAGGCGAAAAGAACTTCATCATTTTTGGGGGGGCAGCGTAGCCAGAAAAAAACACGCCCAGATCATAAATCCTGGAGCCCCACTTAGATTAAAAAACCTTAACGTATTTAACACGAAAGTTACAAAGATAAAAGAAGCAGAACTTCGTGCCAGTTCAGCAGTCTTGGGGAGGAGGGGGAATGGAGAGAGGGGGGAAAACACACACACACACACACACACACACACACACAGCCTCTTCCTGGGGAGCCCTCCGAGCAAATTTCCTGCCCAGCGTTTCAAACGTCTTCCGGCTCGGTGCCAGGCAGATCGGGAGCATCTGCTGAGCTTTCCTGGTTTAGCTGTGGGCATCTGGCCCGAGATTTAAGACTTTCATTAGACGCCACGGAGTAAAATAGCTTGCACTCCGGCGGGCCTGGGTTTATTTCGGGTGGCGCGTGAAAGCTCGCCGTTGCTGTTTCGACGGCCAGCCCCTTGTTCTCCGTCCCTGATCCCACGCTGGGAAAGCTGCACTCTCGGCCCATTAGACCTGCCCTTAAACCCCTTCCCATCCCCGAAGAGCGTCACGCAGGCTACGTCTGCAGCCTTTTATGGCTGTTCCTCTTAACAAACTCTCCTCGGGATTGGCTTCGTCCGTTCCTTTTTTAAGCATAACCTGTGCCGTCTTTTCAAAAAGGTGAGCTGCATTTTTGGGGTGCCAGCGTGCCTCCCATTGAGGCGTCCGTACAGGACAATGCTGACTGGGCCCCCCACCCCTCTGCGCTCTTCAGGGGACCCCGAGGGCACAGGTGAATCTCCAAGGGGCCTCGGTGACTCTCAGAGGGAGCACCAACGACCAGATGACTGTAAGGGATACAAATCCTCCCATCCTCCACCATTCTGCCAGAACTGAAGAAGCTTCTTGGATGAAAGAAGAAAAAGAAAGGAAAGTGCAGTTTCCTCTTGGGGGAAAAAAGCACCTTTGGGACAACCAAGATTGAGAATTTCCGTAAGACAAGAAACCCCAATAATCTCTGTGCGCACATAACCAATTGGGAGGGAAATTTTTAGAATGAGAATTCTGGTTAAAATGTCCAAAGGGGGTTGAGGTTCAGATGTAGAAATTTAAGAAACTCCTTTTATGGGTTTGGCGTGCGGAAACAGAAACAGAATAACAGAGTTGGAAGGGAACTTGGAGGTCTTCTAGTCCAACCCCCTGCTCAGGCAGGAAGCCCAACACCACTGCAGACAAATGGTTATCCAATCGCTTTAAAAACCTTTAGTAATAGAGAGGGAAGGAAGGAAGGAAGGAAGGAAGGAAGGAAGGAGGAAGGAAGGAAGGAAGGGAAAAAAAAGGATAACAGAGTTGGAAGGGACCTTGGAGGTCTTCTAGTCCAACCCCCTGCTTAGGCAAGAAATAGTAATAGAGAGGAAGGGAAGAGAAGGGAAGGGAAGAAGGAAGGAAGGAAGGAAGGAAGGAAGGAAGGAATGAAAAAGAATAACAGAGTTGGAAGAGACCTTGGAGGTCTTCTAGTCCAACCCCCTGCTTAGGCAAGAAATAGTAATAGAGAGGAAGGGAAGGGAAGGGAAGGGAAGAAAGGAAGGAAGGAAGGAAGGAAGGAAGGAAGGAAGGAAGGAAGGAAGGAAGGAAAGAAAAAGAATAACAGAGTTGGAAGAGACCTTGGAGGTCTTCTAGTCCAACCCCCTGCTTACGCAAGAAACCCTACACCACTTGGGACAAATGATTATCTAATCTCTTTAAAAACCTTCAGTAATAGAGAGGAAGGGGAGAGAAGGGAAGGGAAGGGAAGGGAAGGGAAGGGAAGGGAGGGAGGAAGGAAGGAAGGAAGGAAGGAAGGAAGGAAGGAAGGAAGGAAGGAAGGAAGGAAGGAAGGAAGGAAGGAAGGAAGGAAAGAAAAAGAATAACAGAGTTGGAAGAGACCTTGGAGGTCTTCTAGTCCAACCCCCTGCTTACGCAAGAAACCCTACACCACTTGGGACAAATGATTATCTAATCTCTTTAAAAACCTTCAGTAATAGAGAGGAAGGGGAGAGAAGGGAAGGGAAGGGAAGGGAAGGGAGGAAGGAAGGAAGGAAGGAAGGAAGGAAGGAAGGAAGGAAGGAAGGAAGGAAAGAAAAGGATAACAGAGTTGGAAGGGACCTTGGAGGTCTTCTAGTCCAACCCCCTGCTCAGGCAGGAAGCCCAACACCACTTCAGACAAATGGTTATCCAATCTCTTTAAAAACCTTCAGTAATAGAAAGGAAGGGAAGGGAAGGGAAGGGAAGGAAGAAGGAAGGAAGAAGGAAGGGAAAAAAAGGATAACAGAGTTGGAAGGGACCTTGGAGGTCTTCTAGTCCAACCCCCTGCTTAGGCAAGAAAGCCTACACCACTTAGGACAAACTGTCCTTTAAAAGCCTCCAGTGTTGGAGAATCCACATCTTCCGGCCCAGCTCTGTGTGTTTATTGCGCAGGATTTCTCTGGCCCTTGGCTCAACGCTGGGGGATTGGCTGAAAACATTGGCTCTGCGGTGTCATCGCAAGGTAACACATTTGTGACTTTCATCTTCCTGGTCTGGCACATTCAAGGATAAACCAGGCTTGGCGAGAAGACGCTATTCATTCCTCTGACCCGTGTGCAAATTGCGCGATGCGGCTGCAGGCGGTGCGCCAGGTAGAAAGGCCCTGTGATTTTGCAGTCCTTCCTCCTGAGCTGGACCCGTGAGAGATTTCCCCCCCCCCTTTCTTTGTTTCTTCCTTTGATTTTCTGGGTATTTTCTCAGCAAGCACTGATTTATTTTCTTTTAAAAATTGCTGTTTTCCTAACCTAGCAGGGTTCTATTTTATTCTCCTTGTTTTTCAACAGGTTCTCTCTCCTCTTTTCGTTATAAGCATTTGCATTTCTTAGGGAAAGCTTCTCCTCCTCCTCCTCCTCCATTGTCGTCGTCTTCTTCTTCTTCTTCTTTTTCTTCTTCCTCCTCCTCCTCCTCCTCTTCCTCCTCTTTCCTCTTCCTTATCATCCACCTCCTCTTCTTCCTCTTCCTCTCCTCCTTCTTCCTCTTCTTCTCCTCCTTCTTCCTCTTCTTCCTCTTCCTCTCCTCCTCCTCCTCTTCTTCCTCTTCCTCTCTTCCTCTTCCTTCTCCACCTCTTCTTCCTCTTCATCTCTTCCTCCTTCTTCCTCTTCCTTCTCCACCTCTTCTTCCTCTTCGTCTCTTCCGTCTTCCTCTTCTTCTTCCTCTTCTTCCTCTTTCTTCTCCTCCACCTCCTTTTCTTCCTCTTCCTTCCACCTCCTCTTTTTCCTCTTCCTCTCCTCCTCCTCCTCTTCTTCCTTTTCCTCTCTTCCTCCTTCTTCCTCTTCCTTCTCCACCTCTTCTTCCTCTTCATCTCTTCCTTCTTCCTCTTCTTCCTCTTCTTCCTCTTTCTCCTCCTCCACCTCCTCTTCTTCCTCTTCCTTCTCTTCCACCTCCTCTTTTTCCTCTTCCTCCCCTCCTCCTCCTCTTCTTCCCCTTCCTCTCTTCCTCCTCCTTCTTCCTCTTCTTCCTCCTTTTTCCTCTTCTTCCTCTTCCTTCTCCTCCTCCTCCTCCTCCTCTTCTTCTTTTTCCTCTTCCTCCTCTTCTCCTCCTCCTCCTTGCAAAAACCACTCCCTTCTAGCACTGATGATGTTACCTAGTTGTGTCATGAAATGCCCACAAGAAAACGAAGCTCAGAGAGCCCGAAAGGCACCGGAGTTCCTCCTCCTCCCCTCCTCCTTGGAGTAAGGTGTGTATTTCAGACCTCCTGAAATGCACCACATGACAATCACTGTAGTTGTATTTCTCCTTTTAAATTGTCCCCAGATTTCCTTTTATTCTGCCGCCCATCTGGCTCGTTGTATATGACACAGGGAAAAAAGACAAGGGGATGTTTAGGGCTTAACTTATTTTTATGCCCCGCTAACTCGATTGGCCCTCTTATATTTTTAGTAGTCAGGGGAGCAAAGTATTACATTTAACTCATTTTAATATAGCTGCTCATAAAAGGTTGAGAGACGCCAGCGCCTGTCCGTTGCGGAACTGCAGACTGGGTCTCTCGCAAGTCATCAAGGTGGCCACTTTTGCTGCCTCTTGAAGGATCAACCTGTAAATAAATCAGCAGTTGCAAAGACCAAAGAAACTGAGGACAGGATGCGGAGAATGGCACATTTTTAGCCTGGAGGAGCAAATATGGGAAAAGCTGAGAGCCTTGAAATATTGAATCTTCTCTCGTTTTTAGTTGAGAAAGAAGGAAGGAAGGAGGGAAGGATTGAAGGGGAAGGAAGGAAGGAAGGAAGGGAAAGGAAGGAAGGAGGGGAAGGAAGGATGGATGGAAGGGGAAGGAAGGAAGGAAATGGAAGGAAGGAAGGACGGAAGGAAGGGAAAGGAAGGAAGGATGGATGGATGGAAGGGGAAGGAAGGAAGGAAATGGAAGGAAGGAAGGACGGAAGGAAGGGAAGGAAGGATGGAAGGGGAAGGAAGGAAGGAAAGAAGGGAAAGGAAGGAAGGAAGGAAAGGGAAGGAAGGAAAGAAGGAAGAGGAAGGAGGGAAGGGGAAGAAGGAAGGAAGGAAGATGCTTTTAAAAGACCAGGAAGATGGGTTGAAGGATGAACTGGAGAACATCAAGTGAAATTCTACCATATTTAGTTGGGGAGGTCCCAAGCGGCCATGTTGTTTTCCAGCTCTTACATCCAAAATGTCAACTTTGAATTTCTAAGCGAGGCAGCCGTGTGATTTCAAGTGAACACTGGTTCATCATAAATAATACAGAAATAGGAAACAGCCAAGTAGTTTGCAAATCCCACTTTATGAGGGAGCCTACTGGGGACTCCTTCAATAAGAGCTTTTGGCCTCTGCTTTTATTCTCTTCCCCGAGGGAGCCGGGAAGAGTCTTCTGAACATCCCGTCCAGCTTCTTGAGGAGTTGTTTTAAATTCTCCAAAACGGCTTCTTTTTTTTTGTAGAAATAGCGCCCCCCCTCCAAGAGAGAGTAAAGAAAGAGAAAGAGGAGAGAGAACGGAGAGAAAGAGAGAGAAAGAAAAGGAGAGAAAGAAACAGAAAGAGAGAGGAAAGGAGAGAAAGAGAAAGAAAAGGAGAGAAAGAAACAGAAAGAGAGAGGAAAGGAGAGAAAGAGAAAAAGGAGAGAAAGAAACAGAAAGAGAGAGGAAAGGAGAGAAAGAGAAAGAAAAAGAGAGAGAAGTGAAAGTGAGGGAAAGGAGAGAGAGGGAAAGGAGAAAAATGAGAGAAAGATGGAGAGAGAGGACAAGGGAAAGAGGAACGAGAAAAAGAAGGACAGAAAGTTAGAGAAAGAAAAGGAGAGAAAGAGAGAAGATGAGAAAGTGTCAGAGGGAGCAAAGAAGAGAGAAACATGAGAAAGAGAAGAGATGAGAGAGAAAAGAGGGAGGGAGAGGACGAGAGAAAAAGGAATGAGAGAAAAAGAGAAGAAAGTGTGACAGAGAAGAGAGAAAGGAGAGAGAGAGAAAGGGAAGGAGAGAAAGGGAGGAAAACCGGTTATGCACACGAAGAAAAGGAACGCAACAGCCAGCAATAAAAATGCATAGCATCTGTGCATCCAGATTCTTTGCATTTCATTAGTAATAATTGGCACCCATGTTGCGTTTTGTGGGAGTTCAGTTTTACGTCGAGAGGCGTCTCTCCTTCCAAAGCCTCTGAGCTAAATCGGAAGATTGCAAGCCACCAAGAGGCTCCTTGGGGCCAGATGGGCAGCAAACAAATTTAATAAATAAAGAAAAAATGAAAAAGAAGCTGCAACAATAATATAAAATTGAATTTACTAACCCCCCTTCCCTTTCTTACATATACCCAGATGCTACAAATACACTTTGCATTTGTATAAATACACCTAAGATCTAATCCAGGAAGCCCTTGACTTACGACAGGTTGTTAGCGACTGTTAAAAGTTAGGACCTACCTGGAAAAGGGGACTTACGATTGGATCCTGTTGGACCGTGGTGATCACATGACCATTCTTTGGCCGCTGGCCACACCTCCACCTTTCTGACGGTTTGCGGTATTCATCTGAGTGTTTTTGGGCCAATCACCAGGAGACTGTTAAGTTCTAGTCCCGCCTTGGGTAGGAAACCAGCTGGTTGACTTTGGCCAATCGCCACGAGGCCGTGAGTTCTCGTCCCGCCTTAGGCATGAAAGCCAACTGGGTGACTTCGGGCCACTCCCTCTTTCTCAGTCTAACCTACCTGGCAGGGTTGTTGTGTGGAAAATAGGAGGAGGGAGGTGTCTTGGATCCGATCGCTGCCTTGACTTACTTGCGGAAATAATAAAGGCGGGACATACCTAAATGAATGAATAAATAAAAGTATGTTTTGTGGGACTCAGCGGCTAAGATGCTGAGACGGTCGGCAGTTCGGCGGTTCGAATCCCCAGCGCCGCGTAACGGAGTGAGCTCCCGTGACTCGTCCCAGCTTCTGCCAACCTAGCAGTTCGAAAGCACGTAAAAATTGCAAGTGGAAAAATAGGAACCACCTTTGGTGGGAAGATAACAGCGTTCTATGCACCTTCGGCGTTTAGTCATGCCGGCCACATGACCACGGAGACGTCTTCGGACAGCGCTGGCTCTTCGGCTTTGAAACGGAGATGAGCACCGCCCCCTAGAGTCAGGAATGACTAGCGCATTTCTGCGAGGGGAACCTTTACCTTTAAGTCTGGTTTAATACACCCTGCGGCCTCCATAACATACTGCTTTGCTCCAGCGTCTTCTGAAGGAGATAAATATCCTTTTGCAGACAGGCATCAGGAGTTTTTAACTCACGGGCTTTTTCATTCCCCCTCCCTCCCACTCCATTCCTTTTGCAAGATTTACGTAAGATGGACACCAGGAAGTCGGAAAGATAATACGATTAAAAACCCGGGGAGAGGAGCACCCCGTGCAGGAGTACCGCAGGAGAAGGAAGGGTCCAGCCGTCGCAAAGGCCAGCTCGGCTGCCATTTCAAACCAGACTTCTCTCTCAGGGGGCCCCTTTTGGCTGGCAAACTCGGTTTTTAAAAGAATCAGGCATATTTCATTGTTCGTTTGAATCACGGCCCCCAGTGGATCCCCCTGAACTTTTAAGAGCGGAGGAGGCCGGATACGACGGGCGGGATAGTGGTGGTAATAATTTCTAAAGGTATCTCTGGAATTAGCTATTGTGGGTTGGATTTCAGGTCACAGTGGGGTTTAAAAAAAAAAGAAAAGAGAAAACGACGTGATTTAACATGACTGAGGTTTTTTGCAGCTCTCGTCTTCCTTTGGTGGGAAGGGAACAGCGTTCGGTGCGCCTTCGGCATTGAATCATGCCGGCCACATGACCACGGAGACGTCTTCGGACAGCGCTGGCTCTTCAGCTTTGAAACAGGGATGAGCACCGCCCCCTAGAGTTTGGGAACGATTAGCACATATGTGCGAGGGGAATCTTTATCTTTACGTAGGCATATATTTACTAAATCTAAACACTGAAACATGCTGGAGAGCCAGTGGTGGAACATTTTCTCACGTCTGATTTGCCCCCCCCCCCAAAAAAAACCCCCAACCAACTATAAAGGGAATTGAGGGGAGCAGAAGGACTCGGAGGACTGTAGAATAATTTCCCGAAAGATCAAATGCGCCGTGCAGTAAGTTAGTCTATGCCAAAATACTGTAAATCTGATGAAGGGACTTGAGATAAAAACCTTAAAGTAATTAATGGCGTTATATGCTTGAATGTGCCACGGTCTATGCGCTTATCCAGAATTCTCCAAAGTGAAATACGTTAGAATTCAGAGAAGAGAGAAAAAAAAGGAAAGGAAATAGCAAGGCTTTTAAAAATTCATTATTTATCCCTTTAGGCGTTTTATTTTAAATTAAGAAGGAATTTGTTGGATAATCAAGTCAGCTCTCACGGCGTTTAAAGTGGTCCTCAATCCAATCCTGGGTATTGGCAGTCTTGCTGTATCTGTGTAGAGCAGAGGTCTCCAAACTCGGCAACTTTAAGACTTGTGGACTTCAACTCCCAGAATTCTCCACTGTCTGGAGAATTCTGGGAGTTGAAGTCCACAAGTCTTAAAGGTGCCAAGTTTGGGGATCCCTGGTGTAGAGTAAGGGATATGGAAGAACTTGGAAGAAGGAAGAAGGAGCAAGTTACTTCTAGATGGATGTAGACCAGTTCCAACCTCATGGTGAAGGTTGACGTCCAGCATATTTAGAGAAACATTCAATAATTAATTTCTTGGCTCCAGAGACCTCAGATCTCCTATCCAACACCTGTGAATCTGTGAAGGTAGAAAGAAGCAGCTGCAAATGTCAGCTCTGGAGGACAGCATGGTGATCTTCTCACTACCAGCATGGTGGACAGCATGGTGATCTTCTAGAGGGTTGGACTAGAAGACCTTCAAGGTCCTGTGCTTCGCGATGAAACTATGTGATCAAGCTCTGCAGGAGAAATTCGCTTCACAATCCGTTGGCTCAGGATTTGTCGGTGATTGAAACACATAAGGAAATATCGCTCCCGCTGCCTTGAATCTGGAAGCAGTTCCATAGGTGGAAGGCGTAGACATTTTGGTGAGGTACCGATGTTTACTACTGTAAGGAGCCCCAGACTGCTCCTGAGTGAAGGGGTGGAACGTCTGCCAATTTTGAACTGAGGTAACGGAAGGTGAGGCAACTGGCAGTTGGAACAGAGTTCTTTTCAGGCAGGGAGGGGTAGTAGAATGTCTTAACTCTTTAGTATCAGAGCGTGTTAATATAAGGCAACTGGCAGTTGGAACAGAGTTCTTTTCAGGTAGGGAGGGGTAGTAGAATGCCTTAACTCTTTAGCATCAGAGCGTGTTAATATAAGGCAACTGGCAGTTGGAACAGAGTTCTTTTCAGGTAGGGAGGGGGAGTAGAATGTCTTAACTCTTTAGCATCAGAGCGTGTTAATATAAGGCAACTGGCAGTTGGAACAGAGTTCTTTTCAGGTAGGGAGGGGTAGTAGAATGTCTTAACTCTTTAGCATCAGAGCGTGTTAATATAAGGCAACTGGCAGTTGGAACAGTGTTCTTTTCAGATGGGCAGGGCGAGTAGAACTCCTTAGCATCGGAGCATGTTAATTACTGTATAAGAAATACTAATCATCTGTTAGTCATTTCGAAAAATCCTTTCTTAGCGAGCACCCAGAAGCCAAGAGGAACATATGTGCCAAATTTCATGTTTGTAGGCTTTAAGGTTTTGGAGGTTTTGTGATGAATGAGTGGTACTTGCCTTTTATATATATATATAGATTCCAACTTCTAATGTTCTTTCCCTCCGGCTCATTTTCTCTACTTCAAATGACAAGACTTCCACCAGCATATATTTCCCAACTCTCCATTTATTTGCACAACGCTTAAGGACGTTTTCCCGACCTTTTTGGTTTGTCTCACGCGATTCTCCTTCCGAGGCCAACAATTCTTTTCGCCGTTCTTTCTTTCTTTCTTTCTTTTAATCTAAAAATCAAACAGAAATAAGGATTTCCTGATTTGCTCCCCGAGTCCACAGAAAATGCTATAAAAGACGCCGATGAACTGGAGTGCCTGGGTACTTAACGCCGAGCTTTCTCCCCAAGATGGTTGAGCAAAGGGAGAGCATAATTTAGTCCTTTGAATTTGTTACCTGTTCCTTTTTTCAGGTGACATCTTGCCAGGGGTGCTTCAATTGTTGTTGGGTTTTTTTTTGTGGTGGGGGGGGGGAGGTGTTTCTTCAATAGATCATTCATTTGAAATGCTTGTCCTCTTTCCATTAAGCCTTCATTATCTACATATTGCACAACTTGTCAAGATGCGACGGTCAAAAATGTACTAAATTAAAACCGGCCAGGGAGAGTGTCCCATTTGACATTTTCTGATTTTTTTTGTTCTGTTCTTGAGTTAATAGTAAACGCTTTCCGTTTGTTTGTCCTATTTTCTAAATGACTTTTTTTCCTGGGTTTTTGAAGTGGCGTTTAATCATTATTGGTTTCCTTGGCATTGGAGAGAGGAAGGAAGGAGCGGTGGAAAGAGGAAGGAAGGAGTGGTGGAGAAAGGAAGGAAGGAAGGAGCGGTGGAGAGAGAGAGGAAGGAAGGAAGGAGTGGTGGAGAAAGGAAGGAAGGAGCAGTGGAGAGAGGAAGGAAGAGAAGAAGGAGGAAGAGAAGAAGGAAGAGAAGAGAAGAGAAAGGAAAGAAGGAAGGAGCAGTGGAGAGAGGAAGGAAGGAGTGGTGGAGAAAGGAAAGAAGGAAGGAGCGGTGGCAAAAGGAAGGAAGGAGTGGTGGAAAAAGGAAAGAAGGAAGAAGCGGTGGAGAGAGAGAGGAAGGAAGGAGTGGTGGAGGAAGGAAGAGAAGAAGGAGGAAGAGAAGAAGGAAGAGAAGAGAAGAGAGAAGAAGGAAGGAAGGAGTGGTGGAGAAAGGAAGGAAGGAGTGGTGGAGAAAGGAAAGAAGGAAGGAGTGGTAGAGAGAGGAAGGAAAGGAAGGAGCGAGTGGTGGAGAAAGGAAGGAAGGAAAAGAAGGAGAGAGAAAAAAAGGAAGAAGAAGAGATATTCCCAATCTCTTCAGGACCCTGGACAGCTCACAACAGAAACAAGTACAATAAACCATTACAAAACATTTTAAAAAGAGGACAAGGGCAATTAAGGGAGGGGTCCGGGGGGCCGAGCCCAGTCTTCGTACCTCTTCTAAACCACAGCAGAGTTGGGGGCCATTCAGATATTGGGGTGGGGGGTGAGAGAACCTCATTCCGAAGAGCCCCTTCAAGGCTCGCTTCCAGGGTCCTGAGACCTAGAGACAGAGACACATCCTGAGCAAACGCAGCGTCAGCTGGCCCTTCTGTTCTGCAGGCAGTTTCGTGTCCCCGAGCACGTCCCTCTCAAGGCGTGATGCTGATTTGCTTTAGCCCCATAAAGATGTTATAAATTCGCTTTTTAATGGGATGTGACTGCTGGGTTACGTGGCTGCTCCCTCTACTAATTGTGCTGACTTTGGTAACGGAGAGATTCCCGAATTCAGGTTTTTTTTTCTTCTTTCCTAAACTGCAAATGGATTTGCTTCCTCTGTGGAAGGAGAGAAAGAAAGCGCTTGTGTGTGAGAGAAGAGGAGAGATGGGAGAGAGAGGAAAGGAGGGAGGGAGGAGAGAGAGGGAGAGCACGAGAAAGGGAGGGAGGAAGAGAGAGGGAGAGAGGGAAAGGAAAGGAGGGTGGAAGATGGGGATAGAGAGGTACGGAAGGAGGGGAGAGGAAGGGAGAGACAGGGAGGGAGGAAGAGAGGGAGAGGGAGAAAGGGAGGGAGAGGAAAGGAGGGAGGAAGAGAGAGAAGGAGAGAGGGAGGGAGAAAAGAAAGAGAGGGAGAAGAGGCGGGAGAGTGAGAAAAAGAGGGAGAGAGGAAGGGAGGAGGAAGAGGGAGGGAGGGAGGAGAGAGGAAGGGAGAGACATAGAGGGAGGGAGGAAGAGAGGGAGGGAGAGCGAGAAAGGGA
The DNA here is from genome assembly GCF_051295495.1 of Thamnophis sirtalis. Taxonomy (NCBI): domain Eukaryota; kingdom Metazoa; phylum Chordata; class Lepidosauria; order Squamata; family Natricidae; genus Thamnophis; species Thamnophis sirtalis. The sequence continues at coordinate 3,029,717 of NW_028261394.1, read as the reverse complement.
GGGAGAGGAAAGGAGGGAGGAAGAGACAGAAGGAGAGAGGGAGAGAAGAAAGGGAGAGAGGGGGAGAGAGTGAGAAAAGGAGGGAGAGAGGAAGGGAGAGAAGGAGGGAGGAAGACAAGAGGAGAGAGAGGGAGAGAGCATGGGAACCGGAGGGAGGGAGAGCGCGGGAGGGAGGGAAAGAAAAGGAGGGAGGAAGACAGAGATAGGGAGGGAAGGAGAGAGAGAAAGGGAGGTATGTGGGTGGGAGGCAGAGAGAGTGAGAAGAAGGAGGAAGGGAAGGGAAAAAGAGAAAGAAATAATAACCGTCCACCTGTGGCCTTACTCCCAAGTCGACCTCTATTCTTTAGCTCTTCCCTTCTTCTGGCAACTCTGCGCATGCGCACACTGGGAACAGGCTCCAGCTGTTCCTCTGCCCCACTGATGTCTGACTCTGAAGGCAGCTGATAACTGGCCTATGGCCCTGGCCCCATCCCTGCCTCCAATGCAGAGCTTTCGTCCGAGCCTTCCCCAGACTCCAGGACTGGCCCAGGTTCTTCCCCAACCCTCCTCACTGTCCGGATCTGCCGTTAGCTTTGCTGGCCACTGGCGGGCCACAACAAAATCAAACATTTCCACTTGTCCATTCAACGCGAAGCCTTATTAAGTCGGGAAGCCGGAGAAATGCAAGCCGTCCATGCATTTTGCACGATAACAATTATCTCCTCGCTGGCGTCTTCACCACGTTGGTTGCTGCCTACTGATAAAAGCCAAACACACCGGGGGGGGGGGGGGGCAGGGGGGGAACCAACAATCCAGCCCGCAGCGTATTAGTTATTCCGTGCATACTCTTCCTTTCAATCGGCCTTTAACGAAGACGGAGGCCGCAGTCGAAGGGGGTGAATTAGGTTTGAAAATGAGGCAAAAAATAAAATAAAAATATATTGGAGGTGTTTCTTCCTGCTCTCTCCCCCTTTCTTCCCTCCATCCCCCCCCAAGCCCTCCCAGGAAAAGTTGGCACTGCATTAAGCAGAGTCAATGAAATTGCAGGAATTGGCGGATTGCTCGATCAGCATCCGGCAAGGTTGCTTTGCTAAATAAAAATAAAAAAAAATTATTGACCCAAAAGTGGAAGATTTTTTCCCCCCTACTTTTCGGTGTGGGAATTGGCGGCTTTGAGCGGGCTGACCAATAGCAACACAGGTAGTGCTTGACTTACAACAGTTTGTTTAGTGACTGTTGGAAGATATAACAGCACTGATTGGAAGATATAACAGCACTGAAGAACCGTGATGTCGGGGTTCCAACTAACACCACCCCCCCTTGGAAGAAAACTCCCAGACTTGTGTTTCCTCAAAGTTCCACTTTATTAGAAGAGTCGTGTTGGCACATCTGGGAAAACCCGAATCTTTAAGCTTCCTGGTTTTCCCCCATCCATTTGAAAGTTCAAGACCCTGCCCCAGCAGGTTCCACCACAAGACCGCGCTCGACTAAACCGCGTCACTGACGTCATCAACAGGGCGACAACAGCGCGGAGACAGAAGCACGCTGTAAACCCTAAACCTAAAATTAACCCCTAAACCTAAACCTAGCCCCCCTAAACCTAATCCTAAACCTAACCCTAAACCTAACCCTTAATCTAACCCTAAACCTAACCCTAACCCTAACCCTTAACCTAACCCTAACCCTAACCCTTAACCTAACCCTAAACCTAACCCTTACCTTAAGTTGAATCGGCTTGCTTTCAAAGTGCTATTTAAAGCGTCCTTCTTTCTCCGCGCTGGCTGTTGTCGCCCTGTTGATGACGTCAGCGACGCGGTTTAATCGGGCGCGGCTTAGTCAAGCGCGGTTTTGATGGGTCACGGCCCCAGCACCCACATGTCCATCCCATGGTCCAATCTTTCACTGCCACGGAAACAGATTCCTCCCCTCCGCATCCGTCCAGGTGCAGGGACAAAAGTGACCTTGATTCCCTGAGGAAGAATGTTGTTATGGCTACACGTCACCCAACTCCCTATAACCCTGCCTCCCATTTTCTCACAGTAGAAAGTGTGGCAGGCCTGGAACCCCAAAAGGTAAAATAAAAAATGGCTCCCAGGTCTGACAAGCGACTCACGACCGGTTTTCATCCCCGCGGCTGCATTATCAACATTCAGATGCCCGGCAACCGACTCGTAGTTACGACAGTTTGTAGCGTTCCGGAGTCTCCCTGCGAGTCGAACCGTATTTAAAGAAGGAAAGTGAGAAAGAAACTTCCTGTTTGAAACAGGAGCACTTAAGAGTCGTTTTTCAATCTGCTGTTTGAAAAAAAACAATTGTTTTATGACTTCTTTCCTTATATTTATTGCTGGTTTCTCCCCCGGATATTATTTTCCTATCACTTCAGCTGCAATTGATTTGTCTTGCCCTTTTCAGCAGCTTCGATTTTAGCCAGCAGAAGTTGGGTTTGGACGCTCACCTGCTTTTCGGGTTTCTAAAAGCCCCCCCCCCCCCCCGTTTGTTTCTTACGCATATTTTTTTTAAAAAAAATTTATTTTATCAATTCCATATATACATTCACAATTATATGATCTCATAACTGTTATTAATAATATGTATTTATAACAATTTTTTCCCTACAGTTGACAATATGCTTGAAGATTGCTTTCTTACCATCCCATAGATCCATCTTATCTTACAACGGTCCTACTTCTTCTTCCCTCCCCCCCTCTTTCCTTCCCTCGTTTCTTCTCTCCTACTCTCCTTCCTTCCCTCCTTCCTTCCCTCCCTCCTTCCCTCCTTCCTTCCCTCCCTCCTTCCTTCCTTCCCTCCTTTCTTCTCTCCTTCTCTCCTTCCTTTCCCCCTTCCTTTCCTCCTTCCTTCCCCCCTTCCTTCTCTCCTACATTCCCCCCTTCCTTTCCTCCTTTCTTCTCTCCTTCCTTCCCTCCTTCCTTCCCTCCTTTCTTCTCTCCTCTCCTTCCTTCCCTCCTTCCTTCCTTCCCTCCTTTATTCTCTCCTTCTCTCCTTCCTTTCCCCCTTCCTTTCCTCCTTCCTTCCCCCCTTCCTTCTCTCCTACATTCCCCCTTTCCTTCCCTCCTTTCTTCTCTCCTTCTCTCCTTCCTTCCCTCCTTCCTTCCCTCCTTGCTTCCCTCCCTCCTTTCTTACGCATATTATCGTCAAATTTTTGGGACGAGGCCGGAGGGCTACAAAATGCAATTCTGAACCTCCGTATTTCTTGCAGTTATTGTTACTGTCGACCTTCCGTAGATCTTTCCAGCCTGCCAAATATTCCTGACTGCCTGTCTTTCTTCGTCTTAACATTTTCCGTTCGGAAAAGTAGATGCCCGTTGAAGGTTTAATATAGGCAGTCCTCAACTTACGACAGTCCATTTAATGACTGTTGGAATTTAAGGGGCTTATGTCCGTTTTTCACACTTATGACCATGGACCATCCCTGTGGCCGCTTGATCAAAATTCAGATGCTCGGACACTGACTCATAGTTATGATGGTTGCAGGGTCTCGCGATCCCCCTTTTGCGACCGTCCGACAGTTAAAGTCATCGGGGAACCCGGATTCACTTAGCTGCATTACTAACTTAACCCCTGCAGGGATTCACTTAACAACCGGTGACAAAGTCGTAAAATGGGCCCAAACCCCGTGAATAATTGTCTTGCTTAGCGGTGGAAATTTTGGGCTCAATTCTGGTCGTACGTCGAGGACTACCTCCATAGGATGAATTGCCTTCATTGAGCCTTCAAAGCAGCCGTGTCGTTTTACTCTTTGGGTATCCCATTGTTCTGACCGAGGCTTCCCAAGAGCATGAAACAAACTCCTTATCCTGACAAAAACCCCTTTTATTCACTGACTGTGAATTCTGCTCCTTCGCATCCAGCAAAGTCGTTCGAGGGAGGATTTACGGTCACAGACCTCATCTGGCTTGGAGAGCTGCCAGGCTGATCTCTGCAAAACTTGGCAAGGAGCCTCGGAGAGTCCCGAACCAATGAAGCCAACTAATTGTCTCCTGCAAACTCCACTCCCCTTTCGCTCCTCTTTTGGCTGATACCTGCAAAACTTCGCTGCTCCGCTGGCGGGCTAAAACAAGTGAACAGGAGAGAGAGAGAGAGACGGTGTCATCTCCATCACTAAGTAAATCATCATAAGCCAGCCACTAATCAAGTTTTGTTTCCAGTCACAGTTTCACCCTTGAAACTGCCAACTCGTTGTAGAGACGGGCTTGAAATGATCGGCTATGTTTAAAAAAAAGGGGGGATTCAGGCCCTATTTGTCTCGTCTGCTTTGCAACATCCTGTCTGCACCGACGAGCATGCCAGCACCCGGGAGAACGGCGATTAATTATTTCTGACGTATGGCTTATCTGCCGAAAATGTGGCAGGATGTGTGTTGTTAATGAGCAATTTGAAATTAATTGTTTGCTGCTTTCTTCCGTGAAAGTTGCTAGGCGGGCAGGCGTCATAATCTGTTCCCTTTCTAAGGTGCCGAAGGCCGCCAAGAGAAAATAAAATAAAAAAGTCTAACAAAGTATTTAAACTCCGCGGGAGGTCTTGGGGACGTCCATGCCTCCTACCAGGAATACCGTAGCAGAGAGCGGAGCCTCCATTGAATAAATTACATAAATACAGTATTTTAAAACGCAAATTACCATCCGTGCACCGTCTCGCTCAGGAAGCATATTCCCCCGGACGAGGAACGGGGAGCGTTCGGAAGGAACCCGAGAAACGTCCGGGATGATATTGGCACGGATCCGTCGCAGAAGCGTTCACGGGGAGCTTTTTAACGAGCGGATGGCAAATAAGTTAGTCCAGCAAGTCAAAAACCTTCCTCCCATAGGAAGCTTGTGAAGGGAAATAAATACATGCACCCAATTTAAATCTGCATTCTACTCGCTTCCTCCACAGCGGAAAGTTTTAATGACAGGCGGGCCCATGTTGTTGTTTTTTTCTTTGCGGGAAGTCCTCGTCAGACAATTGAGCCCAACATTTCTGTTGTTGTTAAATGAGACAGTTGTTAAGTGAGTTTTGCCCCCCCCCCCCGTTTTATTAACTCTTTTCTTGCCACGGTTGGTAAGCGAATCACTGCAGTTGCTTAAAAAGTTAGTAACACGTGTGTGGTAAGTGAATCTGAATTCACTGTTGACTTTATCTGTCCGCCTGTCGCAAAAGGAAATCATGTGACCCCGGGACACTGCCACCGTCCTAAGTACATGCCAGTTGCCAAGCTTCTGGATTTTGATCACGTGACCATTGGGATGCCGCAACAGTCGTTAAGTGTGAGCCGAGGTGGCGCAGTGGTTAGGGTGCAGTACTGCAGGCCACATCAGCTGACTGCTATGTGCAGTTCAGCGGTTCAAATCTCACCGGCTCAAGGTTGACTCAGCCTTCCATCCTTCCGAGGTGGGTGAAATGAGGACCCAGACTGTGGGGGCAATATGCTGACTCTGTAAACCGCTTAGAGAGGGCTGAAAGCCCTATGAAGCGGTATATAAGTCTAACTGCTATTGCTAAGTGTGAGAAAAATGGTCATAAGTCAATTTTAAGTGGCTTTGTACATTTGAACAATCACTAAAAGAACTGCTGTTATGTCAGGACTACTGAATTTATCCGAAAATAAGACAGGGTCTTATTTTCTTTTGACCCCTGAAATAAGCACTCGACCTTATTTTCGGGGAGGTCTTATTATTTTTGAGGTGAAGGAGGCAGCGAGCGTGGTCACTGCATGGCTGCTGCCGTGTTGCAATGTGTTGTACCCGTGGTTCGCCCATGAGGCCAATGTTGAGAAAAGACACAGACACGAACTTTCTCGGGATGAGGCGACAAAGGCAGGAGGAGCAATCAGCATGTGATTTAAGACAGCCTGTCAAACTACAATTGCTAATCTACTGCTCAGGGAAGGTCTGTCTATATATGGTCAAATCCTGGGCGGCGTTGGGTAAGGCACATCTAGAGCGAACTATCAGGATGTTACGTTATGAACTATCAGGATGTTTATGGAGTTTGTTTTTTCCTGTGTGGTTCAGCGTGGCTGCGCATGCCCTGTTATGCACTGGGCCATGGGTGACCGCCACACTTACACAAGGAGTTATATGACAACATCGCAATATTCTCGGGGAGGTCTTATTTTCAGGGGGGGGTTATTTTAGCACATGCACTCAAAAGCCCAATTGGGCTTATTATCCGGAGAGGTCTTATTTTCAGTGAAACAGGGTACTTGTGGTGTACTTATTTCGAAGTCAAGGGTTTCCTGCCCAAGATGGATGTTGAACTAGAACCATGATGGTAAACCTATGGCACTCATGCCACAGAGCCATATCTGCTGAATCGTGAGCCGTCAACTCCAGCGCGAATTCATGTGCTGGCCAGCTGATTTTCTGGCCTTCCGGAGGGCTGCAGGAGGCCGTTTTCCGGGCCGACCGGAAAGTTTGTTTGTGCGGGTGAACTTTGCATTATAGGTCCTGGCACGTGTGCGCACTATCACCCCTGTGCCCTGGCACATTGGGTACCCAACAAGAAAAAGATTAGCCATCCCTGGACTAGAAGACCTCCAAGGCCTTTTCCGACTCATCCCTTACTCTGTTAAACAGGAAGTCACCGGTGGAGTCGTTTCTAACAAATCGGCTACCTTCCTATTAAGACAGGAACTGGCTTCAGGGGCTGCTCTCCAATCAATTTCCATTTTGGATTCGTGTCCAGGCTAATCTGCCATTCAGTCTCCCTCTCATTAACATATCCGCCTTAATTGGCATTTCAGCCTAGCATTGTCTCCCCCCCCAAAGGAACAAGGTGTAATTATGTTAAAGAGAGCAGTTTCGGTGGTTTTGCGTTTCAATTCATGTGATTCATTGCCATCAGAATGGGCACAGATGTTTCATTGCGCGCGATACGGGAAGAAGGGGAGGGTGGGGGGGAGAAATAACCTAATTTTTTTTTTTTTAGTTGGAAAAAACTTTTTTATATAAGTAAAGTCCTTTAAGCGCGACGCAGGCTATATTTTTCTCCCTTTGTTTTCTCGCTGGCTCTGCCTCGCTCCCCCTTTTCAAAACGCAGCTTCTGTTTAATTGGATTTTTTGTGGGTTCCCCCCCCCCCCAAAACAACAGCTGTGTTTAAAATCTAAAGATCTTTGTTGAAGCACACAGCGGCCCAGGAAACGGGCTCCAACAAAGCATCTTTCTGTAAACACTTGATTACCAGGAAATATGGTTTTCGCAGGGATCCGACACTTTGTGCGTTGGGGGGAAATCATCCTGCCATTTAAAATTCCGCTTAAAATCGGATACCCAAACATGTGTCTCCTTTTTCATTTCGTTTCTTTTTCTTCAGATGTCCCAGAACAAAACCGATGCATATTTGGATAACTCTGCTGGTTGAAGTTTAATGCAAATGAGAAGCAAATAGGTTCCAAAAAAATATATATATATGTAATGATCCTTAGTAGGATTCTTTAAAAGGCTGCATTTTCTAAGTAGTTGGGTGGTGAAAAATTCCCAAACAGCTTCATGTTGAGATCCGGGATGAAACCTCAAAAGTCAGCAAAGCTAGAAATAAGAATAATATTAAGCTTGGTACGGTATTTTTTTAAAAATCTTCCAAAAGAGAAATAAGATAGAAATCATATCAAATTGTGACAAATTGTGAAGGCCAAATCCACATTGAGCATTATTCTTAGACTTAATCTTGACTTAACATCCACAATTGAGCCCAAAATAGAGGTTACTAAATGAGACATTTGTTCAGGGAGTTTTGCCCCGTTTTACAACTTTTCTGGCCACCGTTGTTAAGTGAATCACTGCGGTTGTTAAATGAGTAACAGGGATGTTGAGTGAATCTGGCTTCCCAGTTGATTTGTCAGAATTCTATTCTATTCTATTCTATTCTATTTATTAAATTTATAGGCTGCCCATTCCCGGAGGACTCCGGGCGGCTTACAGAATGTCATCAAAGGGGATTACGTCACACACACACACACACACACACACACACACACACACACACACACACACACGGGACATGACAACATCATAAGTACGAAAGAGTTTTGCCAAGCATCTAAATTTTGATCACACAATCAGGGTTCCTTTAGTGACGGTTCAGAATTACGACGACACTGGGGGGAAAAGTGACTTATGGCCATTTTTTTCACAGTTACGACCTTCATCGCATCCCCGTGGCAAGTAGTTCATACTTACGACCGTTGCTGGGTCCCCGGGATTCTGTGATCCCCTTTTGCAAGATTGATGGGGAAGCCAGATTCACTTAACAACTAGGGTGACTAATCTATTGGCAGCAGTGACTCACTTAACAACTGCAGGGAGAAAGGTGGTAAAATAAGCCAAAACTCACTTGACTGTCTCACTTAACAGCAGAAATTTTGGGGGGCCAATTGTGGTCATAAGCTGAGGACTACCTGTATATATTTCTTAAGGATTGTGGGTGTTTCTCTCAGCTGCGTTAGCAACATCGTAAGTCTGTTTATAACCAAATAAAACCGATGAATAAATAAAGATTAGGCTTATAACTTAGAATGGGCAGGGAGAACTTTTTAAGAAATTCCTTTGCGAGCAATTCCCGATGAAAAATGTTTCTTCATAAGCAGGGGGAGGCGGTTTTTTTTCAGACCTCTGCATCACTGATGGAGAAGAAATAGTGTTATATCTATTATTCTGTCATCATAAAAGCATGCAATATTTCATTTTCACTATCTTAATAGTTCTCATACTCTGCTTCCAGCATTCAAAAGAACCCCAAAGCACCTGGAACTCTGTCTGTCTGTCTATCATCTACCAGTATCTTGTCTTGTCTTGTCTTGTCTTGTCTCTGTCTGTCTGTCTGTCTGTCTGTCTATCATCTACCAGTATCTTATCTTATCTTGTCTTGTCTTGTCTTGTCTTGTCTGTCTATCTATCTATCTATCTATCTATCTATCTATCTATCTATCTATCTATCTATCTATCTATCTATCATCTATCTATCTATCTATCTATCTATCTATCTATCTATCTATCTATCTATCTATCTATCTATCTATCATCTTTTCTATATCTATCCACCCACCTACCCACCCACCCACCTATCCATATACCCATCAATCCATCTCTATTTTTCTGTATCATCTATCCCTATTTCTCTCTCATCTATATCTATTTCTATCCATCCACCCATCCACTTCTATTTTTCTCTCTCTGTCAACTATCTCTTATTTCTTTCTCTCTATCTATCAGATTGATAGAAATACCTAATTTATATCCATCCATCCATCTGTCTATCTCTATTTTTCTTTCTATAGCAACTATCTAGTTCTCTCTATCATCTCTATCCCTATCATTCATCTGTCTGTCTGTCTGTCTGTCTATCTATCTATCTATCTCTATCATCTATCTATCTATCTATCTATCTATCTATCTATCTATCTATCTATCTATCTATCTATCTATCTATCTATCTATCTATCTATCTATCATCTATCTATCTATCTATCTATCTATCTATCTATCTATCTATCTATCATCTATCTATCTATCTATCTATCTATCATCTATCTATATCTATCCACCCACCCACCCACCTATCCATCTACCCATCAATCCATCTCTATTTTTCTCTATCATCTATCCCTATTTCTCTCTCATTTATAACTATTTCTATCCATCCACCTCTATTTTTCTCTCTCTGTCAACTATCTCTATTTCTTTCTCTCTATCTATCAAATTGATAGAAATACATAATTTATATCCATCTATCTATCCTCTATCTATCTGTCTATCTCTATTTTTCTTTCTATATCAACTATTTCTATCATCTCTATGTCTGTCATTCGTCTGTCTGTCTGTCTGTCTGCCTGCCTGCCTGCCTGCCTGCCTGCCTGCCTGCCTGCCTGCCTGCCTGCCTACCTACCTACCTACCTACCTACCTACCTACCTACCTACCTACCTACCTACCTACCTACCTACCTACCTATTTAACCTATCTAAAGGAAAAGGGGAAAAAATCCAACACAGTGCACTCAATTCCTGGAAATACATGTTAAAAGTCATCAAAGGCAGAGTGTCACATACGGTACAAATAATCCGCGGGAAAAGCGATGCCCTTAATGAAGAGTTTTCACCATGCATATTGCTCGACCTGAAGAAATAATCAAGTGGCTACAGAACAAAACAGTCTCAAAATCGATGAGTCGGCAGACTATGGCAGTCACTTACTCAGGGCAAAGAATATTGACTAAGCTTTTCAAGAATAAAGTGACTTAAACCCAGCAGGGCTTCGGGCACTTAAAAAACCCGAGTAGTAAGGGAATAAGTGAAGGTGATCTCAAAGTTCCTTTTCTAAAGGTGCGGGTGGGAAGCATCAAGGCGTTTGCACTGCATTTCTTTTGTAACACAACACACTTAGCTAACACTTGATTCCCACAATCAACCAGTCATTATTTAAATCAACAACAGTGCATACAATTTTAGAATGCCATGCAGTCGGTGGAAGCCTTTATCTCTGATTTGACAGTAGCAGAATTGGAAGGGACCTTGTAGGTCAAGCCCTACATGGACTGGACTGCCCATTTGTTAGAAGTGGGGTCTCCTGCTTGGACAGGGGGCCAGATCCTGAAGAGGAAACTCAAAGACTTTGGCCACCTAATGAGAAGGAAGAAGGACTCCCTGGAGAAGAGCCTCATGCTGGGAAGGATGGAGGGCAAAAGAAGAAGGACTGCAAGGCCATCCAACCGGTCAGTCCTAGAGGAGATCCACCCTGGCTGCTCTTTAGAAGGCCAGATCCTGAAGAGGAAACTCAAAGACTTTGGCCACCTGATGAGAAGGAAGAAGGACTCCCTGGAGAAGAGCCTCATGCTGGGAAGGATGGAGGGCAAAAGAAGAAGGACTGCAAGACCATCCAACTGGTCAGTCCTAGAGGAGATCAACCCTGGCTGCTCTTTAGAAGGCCATATCCTGAAGAGGAAACTCAAGTACTTTGGCCACCTAATGAGAAGGAAGAAGGACTCCCTGGAGAAGAGCCTCATGCTGGGAAGGATGGAGGGCAAAAGAAGAAGGACTACAAGGCCATCCAACTGGTCAGTCCTAGAGGAGATCAACCCTGGCTGCTCTTTAGAAGGCTAGATTCTGAAGAGGAAACTCAAGTACTTTGGCCACCTAATGAGAAGGAAGAAGGACTCCCTGGAGAAGAGCCTCATGCTGGGAAGGATGGAGGGCAGAAGAAGAAGGACTGCAAGGCCATCCAACGAGTCAGTCCTAGAGGAGATCAACCCCGATTGCTCTTTAGACGGCCAGATCCTGAAGAGGAAACTCAAAGACTTTGGCCACCTGATGAGAAGGAAGAAGGACTCCCTGGAGAAGAGCCTCATGCTGGGAACGATGGAGAGCAAAAGAAGAAGGGGACGGCAGAGAATGAAGCGCAGGGTCTGATGGGCGAGAGAACTGACAGGCTGGAGGTCCCAATTCAATACCAGGGAGAAGCCTCAGATACCCCAGGACAGACAGATGTAAAGAACCCATCCCGCGTTTTTGACTTTCAGAAGAGAAAAGGGGGGAAAAAATGCTCGCCCTTTCGATATAAAAACTACCGTCGGAAGACAAACAACTTCAATATTGCAAGCTGGGGAGCCGGTGGTTATTGCTGCAATTCCCCTCGTCCCTGTGACTGCTGTTCGGTGACCAAAATTAGTGTGTTTACTTGTTTCGCTTTGCCGGAAGTTCTGGCAGCCGGGCCATTAATAACCTATATCGAATATCAATTACTTGAGCGAAAAGATGCAACTCTCGCCGGAGCGGCTGCAAACGAAGTCCAGGCCTTTCAACGGAATCGTTTCCTAATTTAAAAGGAGCAGGGAAGGAAAGGAGGGGAGTGGGGGAAAAAAAGAGGATGATTCGAAGTCAGCCTAGTAGAGATCGGGGTAATTAGAAAATGATTCCTACAGCTCGTATCTGACAGGGAGCTGTAAATCTCTCACCTTTAGAGGGGAAGGGTTGGAAAAGAAGGGGATAAATTGGCAGCCCACCGCCCTCCCCTTTTTTTCCTCCTCCTCCTCCTCCTCCTCCTCCTCCTCCTCCTCCTCCTCCTCCTCCTCCTCCTCGGGGGAAGCAGTTAATTAGGTGATTTTTCTCTCCCTCTGACACGTGTAAATGAGAATCGGTTAATAACCCAGCTGTAACATCAATGATAAAAAATTTAAGCGAAGGAGTCCACTTGTCAAGGCGGTTCAGAGTGAAGGGATGTCTCTGGAGACCTTGGCTGTAATTGTTGTCTAAATAAAACACACACACACGCACACACACCCCTTTCCCACGGAAGGCCTTTGCCATAAATCAGGAACGCAGCAGCGGGAGACGACGTAGAATTAGCCACAGGGACTATCTTCCCACATTACTGCTCCTTAGCCTTTAAGACGGCTAATTTGAATTTGCATCGTTATTTCAAGGGAGTTTACTCAACAGCTCTCGGGCGAGACGGCTTCCGAGAGTGGCTGTTTCCACGGAGGAGGCAATGGAGAGAAAGAGGCAGCCTCCCTCCCACAAGGGTTTGGCCTTGGCGGGAGGGCGGGATTTGAACTCTAGACTCTGGAAGCTGAAACAGAGGAAGAGGCAGTATCTTTCTGCCTCCCATGTGAGGTGGGCTGGGTTGAAAGAAAGAGAGGCTGGCCCAAAAGTCACCCAGTTGGTTTTCGTATTTAAGGCAGGACTAGAACTCACCGTCTCCTGGTGATTGGACCAAAGTCGCCCATCTGGCTTTCATGCCTAAGTCTGGACTAGAACTCACCATCTCCTAGTGATTGGACCAAAGTCGCCCAGCGGGCTTTCATGCCTAAGGCAGGACTAGAACTCACCGTCTCCTAGTGATTGGACCAAAGTCTCCCATCTGGCTTTCATGCCTAAGTCTGGACTAGAACTCACCATCTCCTAGTGATTGGACCAAAGTCGCCCATCTGGCTTTCATGCCTAAGGCTGGACTAGAACTCACCGTCTCCTGGTGATTGGCCCAATGTCGCCCAGCAGGCTTTCATGCCTAAGGCAGGACTAGAACTCACCGTCTCCTGGTGAGTGGCCCAAAGTCACCCAGTTGCCTTTCATGGCCAAGGCGGGACTAGAATTCACCATCTCCTGGTGATTGGCCCAAAGTCACCCAGTCGGCTTTCATGGCTAAGGTGGGACTAGAACTCACCGTCTCCCTCACTTTCTACCCTGGTGCCTTGACCACTAGACCAAGGGTCAGCAACCTACAGCTCTGGAGCCGCATGTGGCTCTTTCATCCCTCTGCTGCGGCTCCCTGTCCCCGATCGGCTCCACCATTGATAGGGCTTTCGGTTAGGACAGGTAGAGGAAAAAGGACGCCATGCTAGGAGGAGACTCTATGGTGATGGTGGTGGGAAACCGGACTTCCGGTTGGCTCCAGAACTGAACGGGGGGGGGGGGGGGCTTCCGGTTAGGACCTTTGTGGCTCTTTGAGTGTTTAAGGTTGCCGACCCCTGCAATACACCAAACTGTCCCTTTCCCGTTAATCTGTCGGGGACTTGTTGAATTCACCAAACGTTCAAACGCACTTAACGGCCTTCTCCTGTATTTTGAAACTTTCCCGGAGCGTCTTCCGTTAAAATGAATTCTTTTAGAGCTCACACTGTTTACATGTAAAAGGAGGAAAAAAATAAATTGTTATTGCCATTAAGCCCAAAACTCAAAGAAATCCCCGGAGGAGCACTGAAAAAAAAATGCAATGAAAATTCGGCACTGTTTACTGGTTGGAACCCCCTGGGTGGCTGGTAGGTTTCCAGTAATGATATGCAAATGGTGAATTTCATTTCTGTTCTCCTCGGCTGAGTCTCCGTTTATCAATCTATTTGCTTATATTGTTACCCATAAAGAAGATCCGTTATATCTCCCTTGTAAGGGCAGGGGGCGATTTCACTCTGCCTTTTATCCTGATGTTATTTCAGTTTTATTAAAAGCCTTCAGTTTTATTTCAAAAAAAGGGCCCATCGCTTGCTTTCGGATTAACTTCGTGCCCACGAGCCAAACTTTGACGCGGGTTAAATGAAACAAACTTTGCATGGGGAAAACAGGAGGGGGCGGGAGAAACCATGTACTTGACTTATGACCGTGATTAAACCCAAAATTTACGCTGCTAAGCGAGACATTTGTTAGAGGAGTTTTGCCCCATTTTTTTTACACCCTTTTTTTGCCCCAGAGAGTGAATCGCTGTTAAGTTAGAAACTTGGTTGTTAAGCGAATCGGGCTTCCCCATTGACTGCTCGCCAGAAAGTCGCAAAAGGGGCACTGCAACCGTCGTCGATGTGAGTCATTTGGCAAGCGGTTGAATTTTGATGCAGCGGCTGTCGTAAGTGTGAAAAGCGGTCGTAGGTCAAAGTCTATAGAGATCTTCCCTCCTCCAGGTCACAGTTGTCCCAAAGAGCCTTTTTCTTTTTCAGAACATTTTTATTTTTTTTATTCTCTTACATATCATTTTAAGTATACAGTCACATAATTCTTCTTCTTCTTTACATTTATCATTCTTATACATTTGTTATTCCATTTTATGGGTTATAATATAGGTATGCAATTTGAGTTGCTTTATTTACTGTCCCTTCCTACTGTTGCAACGCCACCTTAAATTCCTTTTATTTCCCCCTCCCTCCTCTACTTTCCTCCTTCCTCCTCTCCTTTCCCTTCCTTCTTCCCTTCCTTTTCTCCTACTCCTGCTCTTCTCCTTCCTACCATCCTCCGCTTCTTGCCTCTTTCTTCTTTCCCCAAAGGGGCTTTTTTCAGGAGGCAACTGGATTTCCTTGTTTTTTCTTTTAAAGACGTTTCGTTCCTCATCCAAGAAGCTTCTTCAGCTCTGACTTGGGATGGTGGGGAATGGAAGGATTTAGCAATAGCAATAGCAGTTAGACTTATATACCGCTTCATAGGGCTTTCAGCCCTCTCTAAGCGGTTTACAGAGTCAGCATATCGCCCCCAACAACAATCCGGGTCCTCATTTATATTCCTTGCAGACAGAGCTGGTCCTTTGCATCCTTTTAGAAGGTCGTTGAGGCCACTTGGAGGTTTCTCTGTGTCCTCAGCATCACCTGAGTGGTGCAAATGTTTCCTGTAGTCTGCAATTTTTCCCTCTGGAAATCCATCCCTCCTCCCACACCATTCCAAGGGTCTTCATCCCAAATTGTACAGCTAAAACTCTGTAGAGATTCTCAGTCCTCCAGGTCACGGTTGTCCCAAAGGGGCTTTTTCAAGACTTTCTTTTGTTTTATTCTTCGAAGGCCTTTCCCCTTCCTCGTTTTATCGAAGCCTCGTTGCTATGAACTGGCCCAACGGGCAGCATGCAAAGGTTTCTGCGCTTGCGTTCCATTGTTGTGGCTTCTTCTTTGCTCCACAGTCGTGTTAAAATTTTTGCAAGCCGTCCCACGAAGCTGCTCGGGGGGCTTAAGATAAATCGGGCGGATAAACATGCAGCAGGTGAAGCAAATAATGGGAATTCTGGTCCATCCAGAATAATTGCTGTGGGGTGTGTGTGTGTGTGTGTGTGTGGATCAGACAGATGCAAAATAATCATTCTTGTCTTGCAAACAAATAGCTGCTACATCCGCTCCCTGCTGCTCTCGCCAATTTCTGCCTTCTCTCCTCGCTAACAAATCGCCCCATTCTCGCAGAAATTCCGGTGTGAGAACGAGAGCCTCACTCCTTAATTCGTAACTTTGGACCATCAGTAACTTCTTTCGAAGTTTACCTTCATTAAACTGCATTTCGACGCCTTCTTCCAGCCGGCTGCCAGCATCTCACGGGGTCTTCCCATTTGTCTATCCTAAGTTGATGCTGGGTTGGCAAATATATATATATTTTTTAAAGCATCCGTGCCCGCCTGGCTGTCCCTGGCGCAGCCTGGCATTTCACATTATGTCAGGAAGGAGGAAGATTGAAAGACATCCCAGTCCTACTCTCTCTCCTTCTCTTTTTTTCTCCCTCCCTCCCTCCTCTCCTTCTCTTACTCTCCCTTCTACCCACCTTTCCTTATCTCTTTCTTCTTCCCTTACCTCTCCTCCACACTTCCTCTTCCTTCCCTACTATCTCTCCTTCTCTTTCTCTCCCTTCCATCCTCCTCTCCTTTCCCTTCTTTCTTCCCTCTTTTCACTACTTCCTTCCTCCTCTCCTTCCTTCTTCCCTCCCTTTCTTTTTCCATTATTATAGGTGTCTCTTTCAAAGAGTAGGAGAGAGGTAAGGGAAGAAAGAAGGGGAAGGAGAGAAGGTAGGAAGGAAGTAGAGAAGGAAGGGAGAGAGGAAAGAAAAGAAAAAGAGAAAATAAGGTGATGTCCCAACAGATGCTTGGGATGGTAAATAATACAACCCAAACTGTACTCTATAATCTCTTAAAGGGAATAACGATAGTATAAGATTGGCAAAGAAAAAGAATAACCATGTGAATGTTTACCTGGAATTGTAAGTATATATAGCACATTATAGATAAACAATATTTGGTTATAAATAGCTAATTATAGAAAGGAAAAACACTAACTGCAAAGAAACTGATACGGAATTGCCATATGATACATGATGGAACATTGTTCCTATGTTTTCTTAAGTCATGTGTTTGTTCTTGTTGATGTGTTCTTGTTGATGTCTTTATGTTTGTAAAATAAAAACTTTAAAGAAAAAAGAAAGATATCCCAGTACTCTTCTCCCTATGCAGAAGACTAAAAATATTGAAAAGCGAGCAGGTTAAGGAGGTGGATTGTAACTCAAACCCCTTGGGGTTTTGGCTGAGCCACTTAATTGGAGTGCTAGCTTTCCCCTTCTTATTTTGTTTTGATATCCAAAGAGGAATGTGAGCATGGAGTTCTTGGGTTCCCAGAATGAGTTCCTTCGCCTTTAAATACGTTTTAAAGCACCCATACCTGGATTTAGAATAGCAGAGTTGGAAGGGACCTTGGAGGGACAGCCAGGACTTAAAGGCTGTCCGGAAGGCCTGAAGGGTGGCGAGGATCCGAATCTCCACGGGGAGCTCGTTCCAAAGGGGGGGACAAACAGAAACAGATTAAAAAAACAACAACCCCTCAACCTTTTCACAAGAACAAAAGAGCAAGGAAAAGAGAACGCAGTTCAGCTCCGTGCAAACTAAGTAGAACTTGGCTTTTTTGGGGGGGGGGCGGGAGGGGGACGAAGATAAATTGCCCTGCGCACTATCAAAAGTCACGCAGGAGTCAAAGAGAAGAGAGAGAGAAAGAGAGAGAGAGGGAGGGAGGGAGGGAGGGAGAGAGAGAGAGAGAGAGAGAGAGAGAGCAATTCTTTTCAAGTTATTATTCCCAGGTTCAAAAAGACTGCGTGCGCACTTAGATAATGAAGGATTTCATCATCCTGTAGGAATATTTGTTTGAAAATGCAAGAGCTAAGCCCCTCTACCCACCCTCCCCCTTGCCTAGAAAGTAGCTTTCCACTCAAAAGTTTCCCGGTCTCCTTGTTCGGATCCCATTAGTGTTTTAAAAACTGTTGAAAATAACAGCAAATTAAAGGAGGCAAAAATCAATGCCTCTGTTTGCACATTGCAGCGGTGGGGGGGGGGGGCGGCTCATGAAAGTGACTACAGATGACTCAAGCTACTGTATTGAGCCCGCTCCCTCCTTCCGCACGCCGCCTGTCCCCCTCCCTCTTTTCTCCCTTCCCTGCTGGTCCAAACATTTCTCTGAAGTCCTTCATTGGCTGTATAGAATAGAATAAACAGAGTTGGAAAGGACCTTGGAGGTCTTCTAGTCCAACCCCCTGGCTAGGCAGGAAACCCTTCGCCACTTCAGACAAATGCCTATCCAACATCTTCTTAAAGACTTCCAGTGTTGGGGCATTCACACCTTCTGGAGGCAACTTCTGTTCCACTGATTCATTGTTCAAACTCTCAGGAAATTTCTCCTTAGTTCTAGGTTGCTTCTCTCCTTGATTAATTTCCACCCATTGCTTCTTGTTCTATGCTCAGGTGCCTTGGAGAATGACTTGACTCCCTCTGCTTTGAATATCCCCTGAAATATTGGGAGACTGCTATCATGTCTCCCCTGGTCCTTCTTTTTATCAAACTAGACGTCCCCAGTTCCTGCAACCGTTCTTCGTATGTTTTAGCCTCCAGTCCCCTAATCCTCTTTCTTGCTCTTCTCTGCCCTCTTTCCAGAGTCTCCACATCTTTTCTACATCGTGGCGACCAAAACTGAATGCAAATATTCCAAGTGTGGCCTTTCCAAGGCCTTATAAAGTGGTAGTAACACTTCACGTGTTCTTGATTCTATCCCTCTGTGTACAATGAGGAACAGCCTTGGTTCCTTTTTTTTGGGCAATTTTACTCCTTTAATACCAGGACAGGTGTGCTAACGAACTTGTTTTAATAGCACTTTCCCCTTCGCCTTCTGTTGGAATCGATTGGTGAGACCTCTTAATGCAAGGTAGCTGCATCCGGAGTGAACTTTCTTCCCAAAATACAATATTCCGTCTGTTTTCAGTATTGGCTCTGGATGATGGGTGGGTGGGTGTGGGATATCTACTCTCGCAGGGGGGTGGGGGGAGGGATTTGTGGCGGGTCTCTGGTTGCCTTTTCACTTAAAAGCTTGTGTTGTCCCCGAGCGTTTATCTTTAAAAGCCCTCTGCTAATGCTTTATTTAAAAGTTCTCATGCGAAGAAAGAGGGAAGGAAGGAGAGAAGGAGAGAAGGAAGGAGGGAAGGAAGCAGGGAAGGAGGAGGGAAGGAGAAGGAGGGAGGGAAGGAAGGAGAGAAGAAAGGAGGGAAGGAAGGAGAGAAGGAGAGAAGAAAGGAGGGAAGGAAGGGGGGAATGTAGGAGAGAAGGGGGGAAGGAAGGAGGAAAGGAAGGGGGAAAGGAAGGAGAGGAGAGAAGAAAGGAGGGAAGGAAGGAAGGAAGGAGAGAAGAAAGGAGGGAAGGAAGGAGGGAAGGAAGGAGAGAAGGAGAGAAGAAAGGAGGGAAGGAAGGGGGGAATGTAGGAGAGAAGGAAGGGGGGAAGGAAGGAGGAAAGGAAGGGTGAAAGGAAGGAGGGAAGGAGAGAAGAAAGGAAGGAAGGAAGGAGGGAGGGAAGGAAGGAGGGAAGGGGGAAGGAGGGAGGGAAGGAAGGAGGGAAGGAAGGAGAGTAGGAGAAAAGAAACGAGGGAAGGAAAGAGGGAAGGAAGAAGAAGTAGGACCGTTGTAAGATAAGATGGAGTTATGGGATGGTAAGAAAGCAATTTCAAGTATATTGTCAACTGTAGGGGAAAAATTGTTATAAATACATATTATTAATAACAGTTATGAGATCATATAATTGTGAATGTATATATGAAATTGATAAAATTTTCAAAAAAAAATAAAAATAAAAGTTCTCATGTGGTCTCTCAGATCTTTCTCCATTAAGGGATGGATTTCTGGCTCAACGTGAGAAGCTGAAGGGATGCCAAGCCAATAGAAATGTCACATAGAATCGGTTGTTTGGGGATCATAAGGGATCCCCCAGTTCGTGGTATCTTCACCGCAGCAAAGTAATACATTTTTCCCCATATTCATCCCTTGTTTTACTTCCTACAGGAGTATGTTGTGCCCAGGTTAAAAAGCCATCTGGACTCCCTTCTCCTCGTCTCTTTTTTTACTTCCAAGAGCAGGAAGGTCCAACTTGATTTCTTTCTTTAAAAAAATAATAATTAGATAAACATTAAAAACATTGGACATAAAAAGTACGTTAAAAATGGACGTTAAAAGTAACAAACTTAGCAGAGATGGTTAAAATATCAGCATACCTCAAGGACCACTCAAATGAGAGTTATAAACTGGAGTGGAGAAGATGGACTGATTATATTCAAAATAAATATGGGACTAAGAAATTTCAGATAGCTTATGAATGAACGAACAAGGAATGTTAAAATTTATCTAAAGTTAGCTTTACAAAAGGGGAGTTAAAGTATAAGCGAAGGTACGATGCTAAAGTTAGTTTATTTTAGTCTATGATTGTTAAATGTTTATACCCTTTATTTGCTCTGGGAGGTTGGGAGGGGAGGGGGGGAAGGGATGTGGGATTGGGTGAGAGGAAGGGAAGCGGAAAGGTAAACAATTGTAAAATTTATTAAAACTTTTTAATTAAAAAAACAAACATTGGACATAATGCGACATTTCTGGCATAAAAGTTTCCATATAGTGATTAGATCTTACAACGATTACATTTTCTATCCATTACATAGGTAGGTGTAGTCAGTCAGATGACCCGTCAGTTGGTCCTTTCTTTTATATATTTACTAATCATACAAATACATATCTGATTCCTACCCATCACACATTCTTAACACCGTCTTTACCAATTCTTCACTGGTCTTGTGTTTTTCTGTCCCGTCCTTTTCCCAAGGCCGGGAAAACTCGATTTCATAGCACGGCGTCCTTTTTCCTCTACCTGTCCTAACCGAAAACCCTATCAATTGTGGAGCCGATCGGTGAAAGGGAGCCGCAGCAGTGGAATGAAAGAGCCACATGCAGCTCCGGAGCCACACCTAACTGAAAAGCCCTATCGATTGAGGAGCCAACTGGCGACAAGGAGCTGCAGCAGCCACATGCGGCTCCAGAGCCACGGGTTGCCGACCCCTGGCCTAGAGTCTGGGATTAAAATCCCATCACCCCCATTTTCGGTTCAGGTAGATTTGGATAAAGCTCCTTGTCCAAGTTTAACAAGAATTGCCTAGTTACCTTCCATGATGAGTTTTAAAATCATTACCGCTAATTGCGTGGCTGCATCGGCACTGATTAAAGAGGAAGGCTTAAAAAAAATCGGAGGGACTCGGGATTTGCAGAGTTTAGCAGGTTCTTTTAAGTAATTCCACCCCCCTAAAAAATAAATAAATTCCCGGCTTTCATGAGACAATTAGTTTCCGATGTGTCCTGTTCAGTATGCATCCATCTGGCCCAACACACATTAAAAGTTTCTCTGAAATAAATGCTTCTCTTCACCTTTGTTTATTACGAATATACGGGGTTGTGTAGAGGGATCTGTGATGCCTACAGTGTTTGAATGATAATCCTACAGACAGATGGAGGCAGCTTAAAAGGCATTTCCTTCAAAGGAATTATCTGCATAGGAAATTTCTCCTCTCCAATTAGCATGATTTGCGTGCTAGATTCAAATCAATTTTTTCCTCTCTCTTTTTTTTTTTTTGTTACTCTGCAATCCAGAGTAAAGCATTATTTGCTGGGATTCACAGGTGGTCCTCGACTTAACGACGAGAATTGAGCCCAAAACTCCTGTGCTAAGCGAGGTCTGACCCATTTTACGGCCTTTCTTGAATCCCTAAGTTAAGTCATGCGGCTGTTAAGCGAATCTGGCTTCCCCATTGAATTTGCTCTTCGGAAGATCCCCAAAGGGGGATCACGTGACACACCCCCTCCCCCATTGAAACAATCCAACCGTCATAAATACGAGTCAGTTCCCAAGCGTCTGGATTTTTGATCACGTGTGATCTGCAACGGTCGTAAGTGTGAAAAACTAGTCGCTTTTTCCAGCCCTTGCCGTTTCAGTGACTAAACCGCGAAGGCCGGGTTAGCATTTAACAAGTGCCTTGCTTAACAACCGAAATGTTGGTGCTGATTGCGGCCACAGGCCGAGGACGTAGCTGCATTCAACTCCAGCGGCATTCTGAAGAGATCATAAATTTTCATGACAAACTGGAAATCGACTCCATGTTGTTTTAAAAAAAAAACAATTTGGTTTGTCACCCCTTCAAAAAAAAGAAAATAAAGAACTTTATTCCCCCAGCTGGTTAGTTTTAATTGACAGGCACGCAAACCGACAATCGGCAATTAATGTGAAGCTTGTAATGAAATCCCTACCAGCCAACGGCTCTTAATTAAATCGCCAAGGGAATCATCCAAAAGAGAGTATCAAAATCTCCCCATGGGAAGCCGTCCCATTTTATGGCAACTTTTAATTGCCTCGGTTCTTCTGATGTGGCTAAAGGAAGACAGTTGTCTAAGGAGACCTTCGGCGATGAAACGGCACTTCCATCTGGGGGGAATGTAATATTTTGGAAAACCAGGCATGTCCAAGCTTGGAAACTTTTTAAGACTTAAGGACTTCAAGCCTTATTAAGTCAACAGTTCTTCAGCTGTTCAACTCTTCACTTCTTGGAACAGTTTGCAAAGGGATGGTTGTTGAGTTGAGCTTAACGGAGATGAGTTTAATAAGTTGAGTTTGATGAAAAGAAGGTCTAGGGATGATATGATCGCAGTCTTCCAATATTTGAGGGGCTGCCCCAAAGAAGGGGGAGTCAAGCTATTCTCCAAAGCACCTCAAGGCAGGACAAGAAGCAATGGGTGGAAACTAATCAAGGAGAGAAGCAACTTAGAACCGAGGAGAAATTTCCTGACAGTGAGGACAATTAATCAGTGGAAGAACTTGCCTCCAGAAGTTGTGAATGCCCCAACACTGGAAGTCTTTAAGAAGATGTTGGATAGCCAGTTGTCTGCAACGGTATAAATGTCAGGGTTTCAAAAAAACACCCCCAACCAAATAAAACTCCGAGGCTTGTATTTCAGGGCACCGTCGGATGGCGAGACCCACCAAGATTGCTTGGCAATCCCCGCCCGCATTGACGTCTCTTCCCAAGAGGAGGGACAGCAAAATCAATAGGGAAATAAACGAGAAGAATGGGCTTTTATTAATCAAGTCCATTGGAAGCAGAAAGGAAGATGATAACGTGTCGATCGAAGAGCGTGGGGTGCTTAAGCTATCTCCCAGCTGGCTGCTGAAGTGTCGGTATTGATCGGAGGAGATGTAGGGCACGGGGAGATGGGGGGTCGCTAATTGGGAGGTTGGGCTACCATCGCAAGAGGAAAGAAACATGGGCCTTTCCAGACTTTTCCTCCGTATCCTGGCGGCGAAGGCGTTACGGCAATGCTGGCATTGTTGAAGTGCCACGGTGGCACGCGTCAAGAGTCCTCCAGCCTCTTGTGTGATGACCCCGGGGGTACGGCACAGAGGTAACACAAACAGCTGGCAGTTCAAACTGGCCCTTTTATTGCTCCAAATTTCCCCGAACGCTCCCACGTTTTTGGCAAGTCACAGAGCAAAGTGACCCTTACACACACACACACACACACACACACACCCCTCAAGCAGCCTGGCTGCAAATAGTCCAGCCCAGCGCTGTGAACACCAAGGCTGCATAGCAATAAATCCATCGGGGCAAATCAAGGAGTTCAGGAAGCAAAGGATCCAGGTAATTCGTCCAGAAAGAATGCAAGGACTCTTGGGAAGTTCAAAGGTCGGCACTCCACACTTCAGGAACTCAGCATTTGTCCCCACAGCGTCTCCTTAAGTCTCAGTCCCCAGGTGTGCCTTGTGAAGATGGGCGGGGCACTCTTCTCCCCCAGTAAGCCTGTTCAGTATGCTCTGTTCTCGCTTTCTCTCCACTCTCCGTGCTCTTGGATCAGGAGTGGGAGGTCCTTGCTCCACGCCTGAGCTCTGTCTCTCGTGTTCCTCCTGCCCCTGTTCCTCCCTGCCTACAAGCTGTCCTAATCCTGAAAGGCCCCGCCCTTCCACATTTTCCTCTGAAGCCAAACTAGAATCCTACAGCCACATATTATGAACACCGACATCGCTACAAGGATGGCCTCAAGCAGACCCAATCGTACGTGAGCACGGCCAGGGTTACCCAGTGGCCTTAACACTTCAAGGTCTTCCCAGCTGGAGGTACCTTCGTTCAGCATCCCGCAGTTTTGTTAAGCCCAAATATGGGATTTACAATGTTGGCGATCCCAACCTTGCGTTAGATACCCTTGAGGGTGGTACCACTTAATTATTAGACTCGCCATTCTGAAAGTCAGCGCCGGAGTGTGTTTAAAGTTAAAGCTTCCCCTCACACGTATGTACTAGCCGTTCCCGAGTCTAGACACCCTGAGTCTTTCGGGAATAGGGCGGCATACAAGTCAAATAAAACCTAAACCTAGCGCTCATCTCCGTTTCAAAGCCGAGGAGCCAGCGCTGTCCGAAGACGTCTCCGTGGTCATGTGGCCGGCATGACTCAACGCCGAAGGCGCACGGAACGCTGTTCCTTTGCCACCAAAGGTGGTTCCTATTTTTCTACTTGCATTTCCTACATGCTTTCGAACTGCTAGGTGGGCAGAAGCTGGGACAAGCCACGGGAGCTCCCTCTGTTACGCGGCGCGAGGGATTCGAACCGCCGAACTGCCGGCCTTCCTGATCGACAAGCTCCGCGTCTTAGCCACTGAGCCACTTTTGGGAGTTTGTTTACTTGAGTTTAAAGCCTTCTCGTCTGGTATTCAGAATCGGGAAAGGAAATTCCTCGGAGAGCGGTGTTTAATCTGCAAGGCTCTTTCAGAAAATTCTAATTGCCGGGAGTAGCCGGCAGGGCGATGCGAAGCAAAACAAAAGAAATAATAACGAAGGCACGCAGATAAACAAGGCGATGCTAATATCCAGCAAAAGGGCCATAATATGCATTGAAGATGAAGACCGATTATGAAAAGGTCAGCCTGGACCATCCTGTGGAGCGTTTAGTAGCAACCACGAGTGGCAACCCGGGGAGGACTTTCTGGCCCAGAGGTGGAATGCTGGTTTTTAAAAGGTTTCTTCTTTCTTTTTGTCCTAGTGTGTGTTTATTTTCCCAATTATTTCTGATTACATTCAAATAGGCCATCGTCCCGCGGTTAAGAGCATTTGCAACCGGCTTGTTAGCTCAGCCTTGTGCGATGCCGTCTGCGTTTAATTTTGGGCACAAGCTTGTTTTCCCATTAAATGCCTGGCGCTCAATTAAAGCGTGGCACTCGCCCTCCTTCGTTTTCACAAAAAGTTGTGGTTTCTTTTGCCGGGAACCAAAATGGTGTTCCTCAGATTTAAGAGGGTGTAAGATTTGGGATGCGGTGGCTCAGTGGCTGAGCTTGTCAGTCAGAAAAGTCGGCAGTTCGGCAGTTCGAATCCCGAGCGCCGCGTAACGGAATGAGCTCCCATGACTCATCCCAGCTTCTGCCAACTTAGTGTTCAAAAGCACGTAGGAAATGCAAGTAGAAAAATAGGATCCACCTTTGGTGGGAAGGGAACAGCGTTCCGTGCGCCTTCGGTGTTGAGTCATGCCGGCCACATGACCACGGAGACGTCTTTGGACAGCGCTGGCTCTTCGGCTTTGAAACGGAGATGAGCACCGCCCCCTAGAGTCGGGAACAACTAGCACCTATGCTAGTCACCTTCTGCTGAGCCTGACAGTGAGGACAATTATCCAAAGGAATGTTTTGTGGATGCTGCAGCATTGAAGGTTTTTAAGAAGAGATTGGACAAACACTTGACCCAGATGGTATATATGATCTCCTACTCCAGCAGGGGGCTGGACTAGAAGACCTCCAAGGTCCCTTCCAACTCTGTTATTCTGTTCTGTTGGAATTCAAGACTGAGCAACCATGGAAACAATGCACCGGGGCAACCCGCATCCTTCCTAACCATTCCTAGATTCTACAATCTTTGTTTTTCTAAGAAATGATTTAAATAGACTATTGTCGCCAGGATTTATTTCGGGTTTTTCCCCAACCCATGAACACAACTTTTATCTGCCGCATTTGGAGGCAACAATGTGAAGAGATTGGCTTGTTGCACCCAAGCAACAAAACTCATTTTGGGGAGTAAAGAAAATATGATTACAGGTTGAGATCTGATGTGGCAAATTTGATTATTCATCACGGCTTGGACCGAGTTGAAATTTGTGGAAGATAAGATTTCTTCTCTGTGACTTCCAAGGTCAAACGAGAGTATTTACCATTCTCTCTCTCCTCTGTTTATCTTCGGATGCAAATTGAATTTGGGGACTCAAATTGATGAAATGTAAGGAATCTAAAACTCATCAGAAGCAACATGGAGAAAAATTACCGGGTAGGGATAGCTGGTAGCTCCACCAGTCCATGTCTTGGACTTTCTTCTGATTAGTAATTATTTCAATCTTTGTTATTTATTTTCTTTCTTCATTCTCAATTTTGTTGAAGTCGTTTTGATTTCTGTTATTATTATTTTTTTTCGAAAGCAAAAGCGTAATTATGTTCCGAAGCATTTAGAATTGGAATTAGATGGTTGAAATAGCCAGCTGCAGGCAAACAGCTCCTGATGCAACTTGGGGGAAACCAGCATTTCCCCCTCCTCTTCCTCCTCCTCCTCCCCTCTGCAAACACCCACTCCCTTCTAGTATTGATGATGTTACTTAGTTAGGTCATGAAACGTCTGCAGAAAAACAGTCAAGCTCAGAGAGCACCAGGGAGTCGTCCTCCTCTTCTTCATCTTCCTCTCTCTCTCCTCCACCACCACCACTACCACCATCTCCTCCTCCTCCTCCTCCTCCTCCCACTTCTCCCTCCTCCTCCTCCTCCTCCTCCTCCAGTTCCTAAGGTTTTCCTAAGATCTGACACCCTAATCAGGTAGCCTCAACAAGAGATTCTCCGTCTCTTATATTTCCAAGGCCACCTATTTCTATCTATCTCTCAGAATACAGCTGGAAGGGGCCTTGGAGGTCTTCTAGTCCAGCCCCCCCCCCTGCTCAAGCAGGCGGCCCTATACCAGACCCATGGTTGTCCAATCTCTTCTTAAAAACTTCCAGCGTGACATTTCTGGCATAAACCAGAAATGTCTGGTATGAGCCAAGGTGGCGCAGTGGTTAAATGCAGCACTGCAGGCTACTGCTAGATCAGCAGGTCAGCGGTTCAAATCTCACCGGCTCAGGGTTGACTCAGCCTTCCATCCTTCCGAGGTGGGTAAAATGAGGACCCAGATTGTTGGGGGCAATATGCTGACTCTCTGTAAACCGCTTAGAGAGGCCTGAAAGGCCTATGAAGCGGTATATAAGTCTACTGCTATTGCTATTGCTATAAACATTTCCATATCGTTTTTAGATCTTACAATGATTACGTTTGATATCCATTACAAAGGTAGGTGTAGTCCCTCAGATGACCTGTCCATTAATCCCTTCTTTTGCCTGATTATTAACCCTGCAAATACATATCCGATTCCTACCTCTCACACAATCTTAATGCCATATTTTCCCATTCTTAACTGGTCTGCGTTTTCCTGCCCTGATCTCTCTCCCCCTCCCCATTTCTAATCAAGGGTACCATTTGTCCCAGAATTCGTGATATTCCGTCCCATCCTTGTCTTTGAGCTCTGGAGTCAGCCTGTCCATCTCTGCACACGTCAGTATCTTCTTTATTATTTCTTGCTCCGAGGGAGTGTCTCTCTTATTTTTCCATTTTTGTGCAAAAACCAGTTTTGCCGCCCTTAAAATACGCAGCATTAAATATAGTCAACCTTTGCCATATTATTTTTCTTCTTTTGTTATCCCTAATAAAAATAATTCTGCCCTCAACTCCATCCTTTGATTTAGCATCTCTTCCAAATACTTTCTTATTTCCTAGCTTTCGGGCATCTTCCTTAACATGTTGATGAAGCTGCGTCCTGTTGGGGGGGCCAGAATCTCTCTGTCCCCTCAATACCGTCCCCCAGTTTTTCTGTCATTTTACAATAATACAATAGCAGAGTTGGAAGGGACCTTGGAGGTCTTCTAGTCCAACCCCCTGCCTAGGCAGGAAACCCTATACCGTTTCAGACAAATGGCTATCCAACATTTTCCAACACGGTAGTTAAAGCAGAGCAGACTTTTTAAAATCAAATGCTCTCTCTATCTTCAGGGTGCTCGAATT
This sequence comes from Thamnophis sirtalis, assembly GCF_051295495.1. Taxonomy (NCBI): domain Eukaryota; kingdom Metazoa; phylum Chordata; class Lepidosauria; order Squamata; family Natricidae; genus Thamnophis; species Thamnophis sirtalis. Next base: position 3,002,077 of record NW_028261394.1, on the reverse strand, counting down.
GCTTCCTAAAAAAATCCTTTTCGAAGATAAATGAAATTTTGAATATACAGGAACAAGGGGTTTTTTTGGGGGGGGGGGGAGAAAGAAGCTATTTTTTTAAATTTTTTAAAATTATTTTAATTTTATCAATTTCATATATACATTCACAATTATATGATCTCATAACTGTTATTAATAATATGTATTTATAACAATTTTTCCCTACTGTTGACAATATACTTGAAGATTGCTTTTTTAACACCCCATAGATCCATCTTATCTTGCAACGGTCCTACTTCTTCTTCCCTCCCTCCCTCTTTCCTTCCCTCGTTTCTTCTCTCCTACTCCCCTTCCTTCCCTCCCTCCTTCCCCTTCCCTCCTTCTCTCCTTCCCTCCTTCCTTCCTTCCCTCCTTTCTTTTCTCCTTCTCTCCTTCCTTTCCCCCTTCCTTTCCTCCTTCCTTCCCCCTTCCTTCTCTCCTTCCTTCCCTCCTTCCTTCCCTCCTTTCTTCTCTCCTTCTCTCCTTCCTTCCCTCCTTCCTTCACTCCTTTCTTCTCTCCTTCTCTCCTTCCTTCCCTCCTTCCTTCCCTCCTTGCTTCCCTCCCTCCTTCCCTCCCTCCTTCCTACCCCCCTTTCTTCTCTCCTTCCTTCCTTCCTCCTCTCCGAGAAAGAAGCTATTAAAATGCATCTTAGTGCCTCTCTATTCATTGTGTTCTCTCATACTTGGCAAGGCTAACAACATTTTAAAATATATATATATATATATATGGGAGTTTTATCCTCAAAATTATTCCGAAGAAAAAGGAAAGGGGGAATAAAAATGGACCGCAAGACATTACAGCATCCAAGGACGTTATTGAGGCGATAAACAGGAATGAGGTTCCCCCCCCCCACCTTCCTCTCTCTGTTTTTTTTTTTAAGGCCAGAAAAATATACTTTGAACTCACAAAGCCCGCTGAAAATGCCACCAAGGCCATGGTTCAACCGAGCTATCAGATGTAGGGTTTAATTTTTTATGAGTTTCGAAAAAATAAAAAAAATAAAATGAAAAGAGTTCGGAGCGTGTGGCCTTTAATGAGTGGGACATTTATCTGGCCCAATAAATGGGTTTCTTCTGTAGCTGTTGACATCCTGTTTTTCGAGCTTTTATATCCAACTCTCTAATGGTTGAATCAAAGAGCATAGAATTCTAGATTTCCCGTCACTTTTGGGGCAGTTTTTAGCCTACATTATGGGACCGAAGGCCAAAAGCACCTGCAACGAAGGTGCTGGGCCTTTGCTGCGGAGAGCTTAGCTAATTACAGAACATTATTTTATCAAAAGTAGAAGTTTCTCACCTCCATCCTGTTGTTCGGTTTGGTTTTTTAAAAAAACTTGTTTAATTTCAGTTACGGGATGTGGTGGCTCAGTGGCCAAGACGCTGAGCTTGTCAATCAGAAAGGTTGGCACTTTGGCAGTTCGAATCCCAAGCGCCGCGTAACGGAGTGAGCTCCCGTGACTTGTCCCAGCTTCTGCCAACCTAGCAGTTCGAAAGCACATTAAAATAATGCAAGTAGAAAAATAGGGACCACCTTTGGTGTGAAGGGAACAGCATTCCCTGCGTCTTCGGCGTTGAGTCCTGCCGGCCACATGACCACGGAGACGTCTTCGGACGGCGCTGGCTCTTCGGCTTTGAAACGGAGATGAGCACCGCCCCCTAGAGTCGGGAACGACTAGCACAGAGGTGCGAGGGGAAGCTTTACCTTTCACTCAAAAGAGATGCATACCCCAATCCGGACTTTTTGAGATCCTGGCTGTGAAACCTGTTTATTTTTGAAAGTTTTAAATATTTACATTCTTGGGGAAAAAAGAATAAGAACAGCAAGCCACCCCAAAACTTTCAGCGGGATGACAAAATCCGAACAAGGAGTTCTAGTTGGGGCTTCTGCCAGTTCGGGATGCTCAGCTAATCCGCTTCAGCGTCCCGACGAAAATTCCCTGCAAATCCTATTTTGCGTCTGCCGCACGCCCGCTCTCTCCCTCCTCTCTCTCCCTATGCTCGGCAGTGTCGTTCCCAGCTAGTTTACCCAGGAATAATCAGGCATAAAATTGGGTTCTTCCATCTGTGTTCTGAAATCTTTGCAAGGAAAGTTGAGAAGGAAACAGGTCCAAGGCACCAGCGTGCCTGAAATCCTGCCTTTCGTAATAATCTTTTAACACAACCCTTACATGCTACTCGGTGGCAAAAGGTTCCATTCTCCGTGTAACTAATTAATTAAAACAGGAAGGGGGGGGGAGAAAGGGGGGGGAGGGACAGAGGCCCGGTCGCGTTGCGGTTATTGAATTAGTCATTTTTCACAGTAGATTTATAGCCTTCGCGATTAGCTTCCCCACCTGACTACAACAGTGGAAAGAATCTATTTTACAGACTATTAAATTGGTGTATGAATGGCTTCCAATGGAGCTGCCGCTTACGCAGAGACCTTTCATTTCATTGAAAGATTTAAGGTGCTTGTACGGAGCAGTTAGCAGAGGGGGGGGGGAAGGATTGGATGGACTACCTGCAGGGAGAGCTTTTAGAGATCATCGGGGGGGGGGAAGAGAAATTTGGCAAATGGAAGGACAGTTTTTCAGGTATGCATATCAATGCAAAGAACCCGTGTAAGCAGAGGGGGGAGGCGTCCCATAATTCAACAACCGGCTTGCCTAGTGCAGAACTGAAAACGTGAGCACTCGCGCAGCTTCCACGCTTGTGCGCAGGGCACACTTTCTCGAGCAGGTGAGTAGGGCAGGCGAGGCACGGAAGTCAGCTGGGCTGCGAGCCAGAGAGTGAGATACTCTGTTTCCCCGAAAATAAGACCTCCCCCAAAATAAGGCCAAGCGCCTTTTTTTTCGGGGGGGGGGTGTCAAAAGAAAATAAGGCCCTGTCTTATTTTCTGGGAAATACGGTTTATAGGATGGGATAGTACTGTGGTGAGTGGGCGTGGCCAGCCGGTGGTCGGAATTACCATTCGCCTTGCTCTAAAGATATTTTTTTTTTGCCAATTTTTAAAATTTATTTTTTATTCTCTTAAATACCATTTTAAGTCTACATTCACCTAATTGTTGTTCTGCTTTACATTTGTCACTCTTCTACATTTGTCATTCCGTTTAGTAGTTTATAATATACAGTTTGAGTTGCTTTATTTACCATCCCTGTTGTAACACCACTTTATTTTCCCTTTCTTTTCTCCCTCCCTCCCTTCTCTACTTCCTTCCTTCCTCCTCTCCTTCCCCTTCCTTCTTCCCTTACCTCTCCCTTACTCCTATTCTTCCTCTTCCCATTCCTACCCTCTCTCCTTCTCCCTTCCATCTTCCTCTCCTCTATCTTCCTTCCCTCCTCTTCTCCTCCTCTCCTCCTCTCTCCATTTCTTTTCTATTGTTATAGGTCCTTTCTTTTCTCCCTCCCTCCCTTCTCTAATTCCTTCTTTCCTCCTCTCCTTCCCCTTCCTTCTTCCCTTTCCTCTCCCTTACTCCTATTCTTCCTCTTCCCATTCTTACCCTCTCTCCTTCTCCCTTCCATCTTCCTCTCCTTTATCTTCCTTCCCTCCTCTTCTCCTCCTCTCCTCCTCTCTCCCTTTCTTTTCTATTGTTATAGATCCTTTCTTTTCTCCCTCCCTCCCTTCTCTACTTCCTTCCTTCTTCCTCCTCTCCTTCCCCTTCCTTCTTCCCTTACCTCTCCCCTACTCTTCCGCTTTCTACCCTCTCTCCTTCTCTCCCTTCCACCCTCCTCTCCTTACCTCTTCCTTCTTTCCCTCCTCTTCCTCTCGTCCTCTTCTCCTTTCTCTCTTTCGCTCTAAAGATAATTTTTGTGTGGCGTTCGAGAAGACCTCCTTTATTTATTTTATTTAGCACATAAGAGCTCATGCAATTACGCAAATTTAGGCTCAACCTTTCAGCCCTAAAACCAAGAACTCCCATTAGGGGTGCATGGAAAACTACCTTACACCCATGTTCAAAACTGAAACACAAAGCATCCGTCAGATGCAACAGCTACTATATTCCCAACAGAGCAAGTAAGGGAGGATATTGGGAACAAATAGCAACCATTTCTCACGTCTGGATGCTTCTCTCTCCTATGCTCCATGCAAAAAACAAAACCACTCTACTTTTCCTTCCTTCAATTTCTCTTCTTCCTTTCTTTAGCGCCCGGCTGTTGGAGAATTCACGGAAACAATTGCAAGAAGAGTTGTTGAAGGTTCAAAGCCAGCTCCTGGATGAGAAGAAAAACGCGAGCAGCAAGAAACGATGGTTAAATATCTCCAGAAACACATGCAGCTTCTCATCAAGGTAAGCCTCTTGGGTGGATGAACCCAATCAATCAATCAATCAATGCAGCTAGAGCTGGAAGGGACCTTGGAGGTTTTCTAGTCCAGCCCCCTGCTCAAGCAGGAGACCCTACGACATCTCAGACAAGTCTTTTTTTTTTTTAAAGAAAAAGCTTCAAGTGATGAAGCAGCCGCAATTTCTGGTGGCAAGCTGTTCCGCTGGTTAATTGTTTCCACAAATCAGGAAATTCCTCCTTATTTTGAGTATGGGTCTCAGGATACAGTCTAACAAGAGTTGGAAGGGACCTTAGAGGTCTTCTAGTCCACCCAGGAGGTGATGCTTCTCCTGCCCTCCTCTTCGTGGGAAATCTAGTTGAATTTATTGCTTCCTAGGTGTTCCAAACCTGGGAATATGGATGTTAGCCTTCTAACCATCTCTTATTGTTTGTTACCTGTTCTGTCCCCCGCCTTCACAGCTCTTAACAAACGGCAAGACGAATAAACTTAAAAGGAACTTTCTTTATCAGTTCTCAGTTCAAACTGGCTTCGAGCCCAAAAATAACATAAATATAGTCTCTTAACGAGATAACAGAATACAAAACAACTCTTACAAGCAGTGCACTTCTCCAAGTGTAGCATTGAATCAGGGTTACAAGAAACAGAAAGCACTTATCCAAGTGTATCTTCCATAAATCACGATTGATGATCAAGCAATGTTGTACCAAGCAAGGAACGCACGAAGGAACGTTGACTCCTGCGACTAGGGGGTGGCAGCATCCGTCCTTTTATCTCCAAACCTGCCTCTAACAAGCCCCAGCTGCGTAATGAATCTTGTATCCCGAAAAGACTCACAGCAGACATCTGCTGAGTCACAAGAGTTACCTAACGTAACTGTGTGCCTATGTCTCCCTCTGCCACTTACGGGTAGAGCCTCTTCAGGATGGCTTCCATATTTATTTCTCGACTTGCGACGGGTTTTTCCGGCAAGCGGAGACGTCTAGCCCAGTTCTCTCGTCGAAAGCTTCCCCCCCCCTTCCCAACCTAGGACAAAAGGTTTTGCTTTAATTAAACGGAGACGGTCGCGTAACCTAATATTAAATTGAGCAAACATATTACCTGTTTAAAAATAATAACTTTGCCCTGGAAGCGAGACGGATATTTAATGATCTAATTAGCATGTCCGACGGCTGGAGCAGTTGATGTAAGTATCGCTAAAAAGAGGGGAGAAGGGAGGGGAAGGCAGGTTGGAAAGCCTTGAGTGTTTTTTTTTAGAGACGGTGATAATAGCTTGTAAACAATTTTTTTTAAAAAAAGAAAAACGTTCTCACAACCTACAACGAATCGGCGCTTTCTCCAAATCGCGGCCAAATCGAAGAACCGAGGTGGCACAGTGGTTAAATGCAGTACTGCAGGCTACTTCAGCTGACTGCTAGTTCTGCAGTTCGGCTGTTCAAATCTCACCGGCTCAGGGTTGACTCAGCCTTCCATCCTTCCGAGGTGGGTGAAATGAGGACCCGGATTGTTGTTGGGGGCAATATGCTGACTCTGTAAACCGCTTAGAGAGGGCTGAAAGCCCTATGAAGCGGTATATAAGTCTAACTGCTATTGCTAACTGCTATTTGAGTCCCACTTCCTTGTCCAAAGGGCTTGTCCCACTACAGTTAGTGAGGTTTCCAGTGGTTGATGGACTTCTGGGAGATATTTGGTTGTGGGAACGAGGATGGTAAAAGGCTTATTTGCCAGGAAGTCAAATCTACTCCTCTAGTGAAAAGAGGGACCAGGGGAGACACGATAGCAGCCTTCCAAGATCTCAGGGGTTGCCCCAAAGAGGAGGGAGTCAAGCTATTCTCCAAGGCACCTGAGGGCAGGACAAGAAGCAATGGGTGGAAACTCATCAAGGAGAGAAGCAACTTGGAATTAAGGAGAAAGTTCCTGAGAGTGAGGACAATTAACCAGTGGAACAGAAGTTGCCTCCAGAAGTTGTGGGTGCTCCATCACTGGAGCTTTTGAAGAAGAGAGGGGACAACCGTTTGACTAGGATGGTATAAGTCTCCTGCCTTGATCGTCTGGATTCTTCTGGAGAACGTCCATGGATAGACACACAGAAAGGTCTTTGAGGATTTCTACAGTCCTCCAGAAATTCAGCCTAGAAATAAGAAGGAATGTCCTCAGTGAGAACAATTAAGCAGCGGAACGTCTTGCCTCCAGAAGTTGTAGAGAGAGAGCCGAGGTGGCGCAGTGGTTAGGGTGCAGTACTGCAGGCTACTTCAGCTGACTGCTAGTTCTGCAGTTCGGCTGTTCAAATCTCACCGGCTCAGGGTTGACTCAGCCTTCCATCCTTCCGAGGCGGGTAAAATGAGGACCCGGATTGTTGTTGGGGGCAATATGCTGACTCTGTAAACCGCTTAGAGAGGGCTGAAAGCCCTGTGAAGCGGTATATAAGTCTAACTGCTATTGCTATCTATCTATCTATCTATCTATCTATCTATCTATCTATCTATCTATCTATCTATCTATCTATCTATCTATCTATCTATCTATGTAATCTTATCCTATCTATCAGCCATCTATCTTTCTCTGTCTCTCTACCTATCATCCATCATCTATCAAGCTATCTAGCTATCCACTCCATCTCTCTCTCTGTCTCTCTCTCTCTCTCTCTCACACACACACACACACACACATCTATCTATCATCTATCTATCGTCTGTCTGTCTGTCTGTCTGTCTGTCTATCTATCTATCTATCTATCTATCTATCTATCTATCTATCTATCTATCTATCTATCTATCTATCTATCTATCTATCTATCTATCTATCTGGGTGAAATGAGGACCCGGATTGTTGTTGGGGGCAATATGCTGACTCTGTAAACCGCTTAGAGAGGGCTGAAAGCCCTATGAAGCGGTATATAAGTCTAACTGCTATTGCTATTGCTATGGAGGATTTCAAGAAGACTGGATAGCAGAAGATGTTGGGTGACCATTTGTCTGAAGTGGTATCGGCAGTGATGGCAAACATTTTCGGCACCAAGTGCTCAAACTGTGTGCATGTGTGCGTGTGCCAGAGCTCCAGAAACTCAGCTGGCCAGCACACATGTGCCTGTTTTTGGGACGTTTTCCAGGACGTTTTTGGGACGTTTTTGAGGCCAAAACCACCCAGAAAATGGCCTATTTTTGGGGGGCAGTTCTGGCTGTTTTTCGGGATCATTTTAAGGCTGTTTTCCGGCATTCCAGCACTTTCGAAGACCGGAAATCAGAAGGGCAGCTGGCAACAGCGCCCACGCCCACTGAAAGGGCTGTGCGTGCCACATCTGGCACGCATGTCATAGGTTTGCCATCACGGGTACAGGGTCTCCTGCTTGAACAAGGGGTTGGACTAGAAGATCTCCAAGGTCCCTTCCATCTCTTGTTATTCTGTAGGCATCAAGCAGCGTTTGGGATAAGAAACAGATTCATCCGTAACCATTAACACAACCCACCCAGGATAACTAAAATGAGAGATTCTCCATGCATTAATTTTGTTAACAATTATTCTGTTATTTGGGTTCTGGTTTTCTGATGAGCTGGCAAGTTCTCAGGATCCCATTCCAGTCCATTCTCCTTGCAGAATGGCCTCCTGCTTTTAACTCATGGCCACCAACTCCAGAACGGTTGATAAGTTAGTCACACGGTCATTAAGTGAATCCCCATTGACTTTGGTTGTCAGAAGGTTGCAAAACGGGATCAAATGACCCCGGGAAACCGCCACCGTCACGAACACGAAGCAGTCGCCGAGCGGGTGAATCGCGGTGGGGTTGCAGAGGCCGCCAGTCCCATTTTTCAGTGCCGTCGTAATTTCAAATGGTCACTAAGCGAACCGTTGCAACTACTTGCGCCCCAGTAGCTTCTGACTCATTCCTGTAAACCGAGCCAGTTAACATTTTAAGATGTTTGCTTTTGACAATTATGGCTCTTCTTGAAAAGAAAGAAAGAAAGAAAGGAGATGATTGTTATATCGTCAGGGAAATGCCCCGTTCGATAGAATCTCTTTTGGTGAAAAGACCTTAAGTGTCTCTTGCGCCTTTCAGCGCCTTGTTGCCATAACTCTGGAAGACAGTCAATGGCTTTCTTTTAATTGTACTCCGGGCCGGTGGTGGTTGTGTGTTTGTTTCCTCTCCCGTGTGGTCTCGGTATCTCTCTCTCTCCCTCTTGGTCCCTCCCTCTCTCCCTCTCCTCTCTCTCTCCTCTCTCTCACTCTGTCTCTCCATCCCTCCCTCTCTCCCCTCCCTCCCTTTCTCTCTCCCTCCCTCCCTCTCCGGGTCTCTCCCTCCCTTTCTCCTCTCTCCCTCCCTCCCTCTCTCCTCTCTCTCTCACTCTCACTCTGTCTCTCCATCCCTCCCTCTCT